>NC_035449.2:74352426-74654571 GCF_002127325.2 Helianthus annuus
TTAGCTGGTCCGCTTATGTGTCACTTTGTAGCAGGTCCGCTCATATGGCATGTCATATGAGCGAACCCACATGTCTATAAATAGAGGAATCAGCTGAGCGGTCCATAGATGTTTTGGTGTGTATGCTGGAGCGAAACTCTGTCAGAATTTCAGTAGAAAAGCAATAAAAGCAAAGGAACTTAATAGGACAAGCTGTTGTAACCTTGCATATTCTGATTCCGCCTTTATATGTGAGGATGAGCTACTCTGACTGACTTTTCGGGTCAAAGAACGGTCCAACACTTCTTCTTCTGGTTCTTCCATCATGTCAAACGAATCCCACAAAGTGTCATAATGATAACGCCATGAATCTCCAGGATTCTGCGGCGGCATTGTATAACCTTGACATTCAACATTAGGAGCTTCATAATCCGCATCAGACTTGGTACGAACACTCGTCGTATGGACTTGCATAACCTATGAATATCCCTTCAATACTCTTCGGACCAAACTTTCCAAAAGGCTCTAGAACAGTACAGGGTGACCCAAACGGTTCAAGATACTTCAGATTTGGTTTGCAATTATTGATCAACTCAAAGCACGTTTTGTTGAATTTCTTAACAGTGAGAACTCTGTTGAGCGTATAGCATGCGGCGGAAACTGCTTCTGCCCAAAAATTTATCGGTAACTTTGAATCAGCAAGCATTGTTCTGGCTGTTTCGATTAGTGTCCTATTCGCATTGTTCTGGCTGTTTCGATTAGTGTCCTATTCTTTCTTTCAGCGACTCCATTCTGTTGCGGAGTGTATGGAGCACTAAACTCATGCATTATACCTCTTTCATCTTGCTGTTCTTGAATTCAGTACCATTATCACTTCTGATTCTTTTGATACGCCTTTGGTACAGATTTTCAGTTTTCTTGAACCGCGCCATCAAGCTTTCAAACGTTTCATCATTCGACTTCACGAATGAAACCCACGAAAATCTGGAATAATCATCAGTAACCACAAGACAGTAACGATCTCCTGTAATACTTTTGACATTCACAGGACCAAACAAATCCATGTGAAGTCTCTCCAGAGGTTTTGAAACTGAATTGACTTTCTTGTTAGGGTGTGACTTTTTCTTCTGCTTGCCTTTGACACAGCTAATGCACTCCCCTTCCAGATGAAAACCTTTTACATGAACTCCAGTAACCAAATCATTGTGCACCAAGTGATTCATTTTTCTAAGATGTATATGACCCATTTTCCGGTGCCACAATCTTGATTCCTTTTCCGTTGCTCTAGACACAAAACAATGAGCCTGACCCGTGGTTGTAGTAGCTACACTCATATCCAACACGTACAGATGTCAGGATCGGATAAGTTGTTTTCGGATTCTGAGTTTTCATTAGAGAATGTTAATTTGAACAAATCGACAAATGTTTTCAAACTGGTAGAAGTTGAGTTGTCAACAGTGAACAATCTGAGTCAAAAGAAAGACAGGGTTTACAACAAGAAAACTGGTTATCCACCGCGTTTTTACAATAACAACAGAAACAACTGGTCGGGTGGTTATCAGGGGGGGTAAATCGTTTCAGAAAAAGGATGTTTCAAACAAGAGGTTTGTCGAAAAGAAAAAGTTTGTGAACAGTTCAAGTTCACTTGCTGATGAAGAAAAAGAAATTTTTTCAAAATCAAACAAAGAATTTTTTGAAAAGAGAGCTTCACAGGCTCAGTCTGAAGGCACGAGTCGGGTAGCTGATACTCGTACTTGTTTTAGATGTGAACAGGTTGGTCATATTGCACGAAAGTGTACATATGTGAAGCCTAGGACTGAAGCTGTGAAGGTTCAACAAAAGAAGGTTGATGTAAAGGGTAAAGCACCGATGTATGTTGAGAAGAAAGTGGTTGAGAAGAAAAACGTTAAAATCGACAACGTAAAAGCAAAAACTGAGCCCGTAAAGAAATTGGTAACTCAAAATGATAAATTTTATAAAAGGGTTGCAGAAACTCAACAGGTGTGGAAACCAAAAACTGAATCAAAGGTTGAGAAGAAAGTTTCAAATTCTGAAGAGAAAAATGCTGAAGAGTCAATTATTGTTGATTATGATGCAAATTTTCCGCCACTCAAGGCTGAAAATTTCAAAATTCAAATTGCAAGAGTCAAGGTTGCACCTAAGGCTGATGAAGCCTGGGTGGACTCAATGTTTGACTAAACAGTTTGAATTGCCGGAGCTTCCTGGTTCGCGAAGCATGAATCGGCATCTTTCTTGAAGTTGTTTAAATGATGATTTGTTATGTGCAGGATCTTCCAAAATTTGTATCCAGGTGGATAATGGATAGTGGAGCGTCAAGGCATATGACAGGGAAGACCGCATTGCTGTATGATGTGAATAGCATTAACGGTGGTTATGTGGGTTTTGCGGGTAATCAAGGAGGAAGGATCATAGGTGAAGGAACATTGTCAAATGGCATTATAACGTTTGAGAGAGTTAACAACATCGCTGAGCTGGAGAACAACCTGCTGAGTATCTCCCAGATCTGTGACAGGATGTATACTACTCATTTCACCGACAAAGAATGTTTGATCTTGAAACCGGGATTTGTGATACTTGAAGAGTGGATCATCATGAGGGCACCAAGAGTCAACGATCTGTACGTGTTGGACATGAGCGTCGCTACTACAACCACGGGTCAGGCTCATTGTTTTGTGTCCAGAGCAACGGAAAAAGAATCAAGATTATGGCACCGAAAGATGGGGCATATTCACCTAAGGAAAATGAATCACTTGGTACATAATGATTTGGTTACTGGAGTGAATATTAAAGGTTTTCATCTGTAAGGGGAGTGCATAAGTTGTGTCAAAGGCAAACAGAAGAAAAAGTCACATCCCTCAAAGCAAGTCAATTCAGTTTCAAGACCTTTGGAAAGACTTCACATGGATTTGTTCGGTCCAGTGAATGTCAAGAGTATAACAGGAGATTCCTACTGTTTGGTCGTGACTGATGATTATTCCAGATTTTCTTGGGTGATGTTTTTGAAATCAAAAGATGAGACTTTTGATAGTTTGATGGCATTGTTTAAAAGAATTGAAAATCTGTACCAGAGGCAGATCTGTAGAATTCGCAGTGATAATGGTACTGAATTCAAAAACAGTAAGATGGAAGAATTTTGTGACGAAAGAGGTATACTGCATGAGTTTAGTGCTCCGTACACTCCTCAGCAGAATGGAGTTGCAGAACGCAAAAACCGGACACTAATCGAGACAGCCAGAACGATGCTTGCAGACTCTAAGTTACCAATTAATTTCTGGGCTGAAGCTGTTTCTGCTGCATGCTATACTCTCAACAGAGTTCTTACTGTAAAGAAGTTCAACAAGACGTGTTTTGAGCTACTCAATAAACGCAAGCCGAATTTGAAGTATCTAGAACCGTTTGGGTCACCATGTACGGTGATAGAGCCTAAAGGAAAGTTTGGTCCAAAGAGCGTTGAGGGAATCTTTGTGGGTTATTCAAGTCCTTTGCGACGTGTCTTCATTCCAAGCGAAAAGCAGATTATTGAGGCTCCAAATGTTGAATGTCAAGGATACACTATGCCACCACAGAATCCTGGTGATTCATGGCGTTATCATTATGACAAACTTTGGGATTCGTTTGACATGAGAGAAGAATCAGAGGAAGAAGAAGATTTCTTTGATGAGCTGGATATTTTGCGAGAGTATGAGTCGCAACTCAGGTTTCCAGCGGAGTATTCTAGAAGACCTCGGGAAACTTCAAATGAAGATGAAGCAGGTCCTAGTAATGCTGGTGAACATGATGATGAAGTTGCTCCTGGTAATCAGTCGGAGGTGAATGATGATCAAGAAGCTGAAAATATGCCAGTTTTTTACCATGGTGATTCAGACCTTGAGGGGGAGCAGATCCAGTTATCAAGTCAAACAAACCAAGTTGGTGAACAAGATGCAGAACAGAATGTTACTAATCTGGAGGGAAATGTAGAAGTTCCAAGCGAAGTGATGCCGCGAACTCTTTCTTATCATCCAGAGGAGTTGATAATAGGAGAATTGCAATCGGGCGTTCGCACGAGACGTCAAATTGACCAGGGCTTAACATGTTTTTATTCTACAGTAGCACCTTTACAAACTGAATTTTCATTAAGTTGTTTTATCTCGCAGGTCGAACCAAGAACTTACAAAGAGGCGCTTACTGAAGACTCTTGGGTCATTGCGATGCAAGAAGAGTTAAGTCAGTTTGAAAAGTTGGGGGTGTGGAAGTTAGTTGATTTGCCGGATGGTCAAAGGAAAATCAATACAAAATGGGTTTTCAAATGTAAGAGGGACGATAGAGGAGTGGTTGTAAGGAACAAAGCTCGACTCGTTGTTCAGGGCTTTAGTCAACAGGAGGGGATCGATTTTACCGAAGTCTATGCTCCTGTCGCACGACTAGAGGCTATCAGAATTTTCCTAGCATTTGCATCTTGGAAGAATTTCAAAGTATATCAGTTAGATGTTAAATCAGTGTTTCTTTATGGGAAGGTCAAAGAGGAGGTCTATGTTGGTCAGCCGCCGGGTTTTACTGACCCAATCCACAAAAACAAAGTTTATCTGCTGGACAAAGCGTTGTATGGTCTACATCAGGCGCCGAGAGCCTGGTACAAGACTTTGTCTCAACACCTACTCGCTAACCAGTTCATACGTGGAAAAGTTGATGCCACTCTCTTCACTAAAGTCGTTGATGGTCATCTTCTGATAGTACAAATCTATGTGGACGATATAATTTTTGGGTCAACAAATGAGAAATTATGCAAAGATTTCGAACAGGTAATGAAGCAGAAATTCGAAATGTCTTCAATGGGGGAGATGAAATTCTTTCTGGGTTTACAAGTTGAACAACTTCCTGAGGGAATTTTCATTCATCAAACGAAGTACGTGCATGATATTCTAGAGAAATTTGGAATGTCAAGTTCTACTCCAGCTGCTACCCCACTTGCGACTAATCATGGGATTCACCCAGATCTCACCGGAGATAGGGCTGATGAAACATTTTACCGTTCCATGATAGGTTCTTTGATGTATCTGACTGCTTCACGTCCTGATATCATGTACCCAACGTGCCTCGCAGCAAGATTTCAGTCTAACCCGAGAGAATCGCACATGATTATTGTCAAAAGGATATTACGTTACCTGAAAGGTACTCCGTCATTGGGGTTATGGTATCCTAGAAAAGGCGATTTTACACTCGAAGGGTATTCCGATTCAGATTTCGGATGCTGCAAAGTCAACGCGAAATCAACAACTGCAGGATGCCAGTTCTTTGGTCCGAGATTGGTTACCTGGCAGTGTAAGAAACAAACATCTGTGGCGCTATCTACATGTGAAGCGGAGTATGTTTCTGCTAGCAGTTGCTGCTCTCAGATCCTGTGGATACAGCAACAGATGCGCGACTATGGTTTGCAGTTTCTTAACACATCTCTGTTTGTTGATAATGAGGCCGCAATTAGTATAACTAAAAATCCAGTTCATCACGCTAAAACTAAACATACTGAAATTCGTCATCACTTTATTCGCGATTGCTTCGAGAAAAAGTTGATACGAATTGAGAAAATCCACACTGACGAACAAAAAGCTGATTTGCATACCAAAGCTTTTGATAAAAATCGGTTTCAATATTTGTTAAAACTTAATGGTATGAAATTGCTTTCGGTGTCGGATGGGGTTGTGAGCGTTGATGAGAGTACTGTTGTGGATGAAGATGAGAAACAATCTGCGATGGTTTGTCGATTTTTTACGTGTTTTGGTATTTAGGGGGAGATAGATTAGTTGTACATAGTTTATTTTCAGAAAAATACAAAAACAATAAAAAATGCAAAAATACAAAAACATGATAAAATTGAAAAAGAGCTTGTGTATATAGGGAAAATGATTGTACATCAGCTAGACAATTACAGTATGCTAAAGATTTGGAAAGACAAAATGAGTTAAACAGTCTCACTAACGATGTGCAGATAGGTTTTCGTACATTTAGTAGATTTATTCGGGATATAAACCTAAAATTTCAAACTGGTGAAATTTGTGGGGAACACTACTTGGATATATAGGTAACCCCTGAAATCTCGTTTGAAAGGTCTCGTATTCTGATATACTAGGTGTTTGTACTCTATGATGTCTGGGGTATTATTCCAGGACTTCTGCTGAACGGTAGTTCTGACCTAGTCCTTGGCTAATACTTTATCCAAAATGCTTGAAATATAGCATGAAGCCCTCAGCTGATTAGACAATAAAATTGATAATCAGTTGTTGTAGCTGAAAAGATCCTCTAAAGGGGACACACTGCTAAGTCGAAGCTGATATCTCTCTGCTGAACGGAAGTTCTGACCTGAGATCCCTCAGTTCTCGCATTTAACCCCTAATTTATGTACAGACATCATTGTAGTATTCTTGCCTGTAAGACTGAATATTGGGATTCTGGATACGGGAGTATATTCAAGACGTGGGACACATGAATTGATCTATGTTCTTAAAACACTTAAACGGTATCCTGAATAGATTGAAGTTTGTGTGAGAATTTAAGATGGATCAGCATATCGACAATCGAGGTGAATTGTTTAAGTCTGAGTATGAAATGTAGCTTAACGGTACTTGTAATCTGTCTGAAAAGCTGATATGATTCCCTGACACGCTCACCAAAAATAAAACTTGTAAATAGTTTACTTTCTGCAATTTTAAGTTTTCTGTTATTTCATTTCTTAGTTTAGATCGCCTTAAAATCCAAAAAGATTTTATATTTCTGCTTTATTTTAGACAAACCAGAGTGGAAAGTTGATTGTCGGATTCTAGAAAGATGAAGCAGATGCAGGAGATTCTAAGCTGAAGAATGAGGAGAGCTTACATTGTTGGAAGTTTGATTGTTTTCTAAGTCATAAACAAGTTCATTAATTTGATACTTGTTATTTTCATAAAAAAGTTGAAAATGATTTTACTAAATCAGTTGAATTCGTCAAAAGATCAACCAGGATCATTAAATTGAGCTTGGTAGATTAATCGAGTAATCAAGGTCATTAAATTGAACTTGAATACTTGAGTGGATATTTATAACTGATTGAGTTTGTGTTTTATTGTTTGAGAAGATAGATTGTAATGCTATTGGTTGAGTAACAGGTTTGGAGACTTCATTATTCCCAACGGAGGCAAATTGTCAAAGCTTGAGCCAGATATTTCAGATCCCAGCATACTGAGAGGAGGAGTCTGTGAAAGAGGGAGTCTGGATCAACAGCTATTGGGAAGTTGAAGTTAGAGCTAGGTGTTAATCTTGAAACCTGTGAAGAATGCTTGTGAGAATAGACAGAGTTGGAGAAAAGACTAAGACTGAAGACTACGAAACTGAAGACTGATAAAGACTACGTCAACATCCAAGGGGGAGTCTGTTGATGCACGGAATGTCTGTTGACTGCGTCTACAAAAAGTCTGAAGTCAAGATTGGTCAACAGGGGGTCAAACTGTAAATATTATGTAAAATAGAGTTAGGTTCGCTTATTTGTCAATGAGCATAATGGTTCGCTTATTTGGTCTTAGCTGGTCCGCTTATGTGTCACTTTGTAGCAGGTCCGCTCATATGGCATGTCATATGAGCGAACCCACATGTCTATAAATAGAGGAATCAGCTGAGCGGTCCATAGATGTTTAGGTGTGTATGCTGGAGCGAAACTCTGTCAGAATTTCAGTAGAAAAGCAATAAAAGCAAAGGAACTTAATAGGACAAGCTGTTGTAACCTTGCATATTCTGATTCCGCCTTTATATGTGAGGATGAGCTACTCTGACTGACTTTTCGGGTCAAAGAACGGTCCAACACTTCTTCTTCTGGTTCTTCCATCATGTCAAACGAATCCCACAAAGTGTCATAATGATAACGCCATGAATCTCCAGGATTCTGCGGCGGCATTGTATAACCTTGACATTCAACATTAGGAGCTTCATAATCCGCATCAGACTTGGTACGAAGACTCGTCGTAATGGACTTGCATAACCTATGAATATCCCTTCAATACTCTTCGGACCAAACTTTCCAAAAGGCTCTAGAACAGTACAGGGTGACCCAAACGGTTCAAGATACTTCAGATTTGGTTTGCAATTATTGATCAACTCAAAGCACGTTTTGTTGAATTTCTTAACAGTGAGAACTCTGTTGAGCGTATAGCATGCGGCGGAAACTGCTTCTGCCCAAAAATTTATCGGTAACTTTGAATCAGCAAGCATTGTTCTGGCTGTTTCGATTAGTGTCCTATTCTTTCTTTCAGCGACTCCATTCTGTTGCGGAGTGTATGGAGCACTAAACTCATGCATTATACCTCTTTCATCTTGCTGTTCTTGAATTCAGTACCATTATCACTTCTGATTCTTTTGATACGCCTTTGGTACAGATTTTCAGTTTTCTTGAACAGCGCCATCAAGCTTTCAAACGTTTCATCTTTCGACTTCAAGAATGAAACCCACGAAAATCTGGAATAATCATCAGTAACCACAAGACAGTAACGATCTCCTGTAATACTTTTGACATTCACAGGACCAAACAAATCCATGTGAAGTCTCTCCAGAGGTTTTGAAACTGAATTGACTTTCTTGTTAGGGTGTGACTTTTTCTTCTGCTTGCCTTTGACACAGCTAATGCACTCCCCTTCCAGATGAAAACCTTTTACATGAACTCCAGTAACCAAATCATTGTGCACCAAGTGATTCATTTTTCTAAGATGTATATGACCCATTTTCCGGTGCCATAATCTTGATTCCTTTTCCGTTGCTCTAGACACAAAACAATGAGCCTGACCCGTGGTTGTAGTAGCTACACTCATATCCAACACGTACAGATCATTAACTCTTGATGCCCTCATGATAATCCATTCTTCAGGGATAACAAATCCTGGTTTCAAGATCCAACATTCTTTGTCAGTAAAGTGAGTGGTATACATCCTGTCACAGATCTGCGAGATACTCAACAGATTATTCTCCAGCTCAGCAATGTAGTTAACTCTTTCAAACGTAACAATCCCATTGGATAACGTTCCTTCACCAAATTCTACCACCTTGATTGCCTGCGAATCCTACATAACCTCCATTGATATTTCTAACATCATACAACAAAGCTGTTCTCCCCATCATGTGCCGAGAAGCTCCACTATCCATAATCCATCGTGAAACGGATCTCGGAAGCTCCTGCACACCACAAACACTTTAGTTAGATTTAGATGCTACCCAAGCCTCTTTTGACTCAGGTAACTCAATTTTAATGTGAGATTATGTAGTGTAAAGTGGCGGAAAATTTTTGTCATTCATTTTTAGGCTTTCTTCAGACCCAACCTCAACCTTTTTATATAAGAAAAACTCATCTTTTTGAGGTTGACCAGATGGTTGGTCTTTCTTTTGAACATCTTTCTTTTTTCGGCTTCCATGTTTGTTGAGGTGACGCAGCCCGCTTGTAAAACTTGTCATTTTTAGTTACCACATTTTTAGCAGGTTCAGTTTTAATTTTAAGGTTTTCATTTTTCAAGATCTTTTTCTCAACAATCAATGGAGCTTTTCCCTTCACATCAACTTTCTCTTTCTGAATCCTCACAACTTCAGTCTTAGGCCTCAAGTAGTTACACTTTCGTGCAATATGTCTAACTTGATTACATTTGAAGCATGTTCGAGTGTCAACTACTCGACTTGTGCCTTCGGACTGAGGCTGTGAAGTCTTTTCTCAAAGAACTCTTTGTTTGATTTCGAAAAAATCTTTGACTCTTCATCAGAAAGTGAACTTGAACTGTTCACAAACACTTTCTTCTCAACAAACTTCTTGTTTTGAGCATTTTTCTTTTGATAATTCTTACCACCCTGATAACCACCCGACCATCTGTTTCGATTGTTGTTATAAAAACGTGGTGGAACAACAGGCTTCTTGTAGTAAGCTTTATCATTTTCAAAATTTATTTGCCTTTTGGTTTGGTTAAGCTTTCAATTTCCGATAACTCAATCTCAACCAGTTTGAAAACATTTCTCAATTTGTTCACATTAACATTCTCCAGAGGAAAATCAGAATCCAAATACAACTTATCCGATCCCAACATCTTGTACATGACAAGATTAGGTTCTTCATTTAAGTTGTTTTTGGACGTTGATTTTGGAATGTATTTGTCCAGAAAACACTCATCATCCTCAACTGAATCACTATCAGACTTCAAAACACTTTCAGCTGTGTTTTTAACAATCTCAGTCTATTAGTGATGAAGAAGAAAATGTAACATCAATTGAATCTGGAAGTTTTATTTCATTCTCATCTTCAATATTAACCAACCCTGATTGTTTTTTCGAATAATTGTCTAGAACTGGTGGTGGAACTTGATGAAAACCAACCCCGGTTCCATCAGAGTATACATCTTCGCCTGCTTTGTTTTTCCCGATGGGTTTGGGAACAATGTGTTGTAAAACAAAGCTCGTGGAGTTGTAACTGGTTAATTTAAGATTTATGCGCTCATTCTCAATCTTAGCTTCTTCAAATTGATGCTTCAACTTAGCAATTTCATCAAGTTGCTTGTTGATTAACTCTTCTTTCACCCGAAGAACTCCCGACAAAAGATTATTTTCCTTAATTGTCTTACCATTTCTGTCATCAGCATCTTTAACCGTGCGTTTAAGCTTCTCAAATTTTTCTGAAATCTGACGATTTTCAAGAACTAACTGTTCATTATCTTTCCTAACTCTTTCTTTGCCAATTTTATCATTTTCAATTTTGTCAGTTAATTTTTTTACTCTGTCGTTTTAAGCTTTCAACATTGTATCATGGTTAAGGATCTGATCCTCAACACTTCCGACTCTATCAGTCAGATCATCAACTTTCTTACCATTGAGATAGGTGATTGTACTACAAACTTTGCACTCTTTCATGCAATTTTTGCAGTCAATGCCAACCCTCTTCTTCTTCAGCAATTTGTTGAATTATGGTTTCAAGATCGAGGGTATTATAGTCAATAGCAATGTTTCCCATGGGGTCAAGATAACATTCTCTGTCTTGATCCCATCTCTTCGCTCTTTTTGCTTCAGTATAGATACCAGATATTCTGATCATTCTGGTTTGAGCTAACATCTTTCTGTGACCATACTTCTCTTCTTCATTTCTGTTGTCTTTAAAAGGAACAGGCTCAACAGTCTTTGCCATGAACGCATATCCAACCGCATCTTCCTCTGGTAATAACTCGCTCCAGTCAAAACCTTCATCGTCATGAATCACAGCAAGAGCTCTGGATTTCTCTTTGTTATCCTCAAGCTGCTTCATTCTTGGCGGTTCCGATTTATTCTGATGATAAATCGCTCTCTTGTAGTAATCTTCTTTGAACGGGTTCTCAGAATCATCAGCATAAGCATTTCTGCATTCACGCTTAAATTGACCTATCTGTTTACACTTGAAACACGTCACTTTAGACTTGTCAAAGCCTAACTTGGTAGATGGTCCACCAATAGACTTTCTTCCTGTTATCTCTATGAAACGTTGTGCCCTTCTCACTGCACTGGCCATACACCACCTTATGTCGATCAATTCCATCTCCTCAGGATCTATCTGATCGTAGTCTTCCTTTGTCAGGTTGGTGTTGCTTATCTTGCCTGCCACAAGGCTTTCATACGACTCTAGCACAAAAGCTAAGAAAACCATCTGTTGCTTGGCAGACTCCTCGCTGAAGTTTTGAGCGTTCTTTAAATCTACAGCGATGTTGCATTGAAATAGGTTCTTTGCATCTGATTGATTTGAAGTTAACGAAGAACCACTGTGAAATCCACTGCTTGAACTCTCTTTGCTAGATGTGTTGGAATTTTCAGCAGAAAAAGCTGTCTTGGGAGACGTATTCTTTGGAATCATGCTTTTTGGATAATACAGCTCCAAGTTCTGCTGGTATGACGAGTGAATGACTTTATGTGTTTTCTTTATCTCCAGCTCGTGACTCTCTAGTCTTTCAATCAACAAATCAACTGTAAGATCCTCAGATTTGATCATATTCTTCAACATCAATGCAAAGTATTGCCAATCCATCTCATCTGGCAACGAGTCAAACAATTTGTCGACTAACTCTTCTTGAGAATATACAATCCCATGTCTCGCCAGCTCCAACTTCAGGTGCCCAAACCTCTCAATCATCTGACAAACTGATTCATTTTTCAAACAACTAAATAAATCAAACTCTTTTCTCAGCAGTTTCTTTTTGTTTTTCACTATTTCTGCACTACCCAAGCATTTCACTTCTAACTTTTTCCAAAGATCATTAGCATTGTTGTACTCGATCAAAGATATTATATCTTCTCGGACAGACTGAAACAGCAATGCGATGCACTTTTGCTCGGCAACAAACGCTTCTATTTCTTCAGTTGATGTCAAATTTTCACCATTTTTGCCTCCATCATTGTATCCATTATTTAGACTTTTCCAGCTGGGATAAGCAAATGCCTTTAACCATTCTTCAAATTTCTTGGCCCACCGACTATACTCTTCGATAGCCATCAATTTCGGGGTTTTGTTATATGTTCCGTATGCACTTTCCACACCTAAGGTATCCGATAATGTTTTCTTCACATTCGGCGTGTTCTCATTGGTGTTGCTAGAAGTATCATCTCCAGAGTTTCCAGCAAAGGCATACATATCACTAAACGGATTCATGAATAGATCGTCCATCTTTCACGTACCTGAAAAATCAACAAACACTTAGAAAATTTTGAGATTTTGAAAAAAAACAGCAAATCCAAGCGGAATCAGTTTGAAGCGGAATAGCTTCAAGCGGAATCAGCAAGAATTTTCAAGCGAGATCAGCCTTTTCAAGCGAAATATCTTATTTCGCTTGAACTTTCAAGCGGAATAAGAATTCAAGCGGAATAAGAACAATATTTTCAAGCGGAATATGATTTAATCTAATTTCGCTTGAAATTACACAAGTATTTCAAGCGGAATCAGATTTCGAGCGAAATCAGGCACTATATTCAAGCGGAATAAGCTTTTAATGAGGTTTCGCTTGAAATTTTTCAAGCGGAATCTGATGATGTCAGCATTTTCGAACTGATTTTCAAGCGGAATCTCTTAATTTTGTTCAATTTTGATCGAATTAAGGTCCAAAACTCTTAGGGATTAGTTAGCACTATGTTTCGCTTGATATATGTCAAAATCAGGCCATTTCAACCGCTGAATTATGTTCAAATCAGAAAAGAAGGTGTAGAAGTGTGAGAATCCGAAGAAATCAAGCTGAATTGGTATGAACTCCTCGTCCTGAGCTCTGATACCACTTGTTGGATCGTTCCGGTGACCCTAAACAGTCAAGTTGAGTAGTTCATCATCATTTACAAAGGCGGAATCAATGCAAACAATGTCAAACAGCTTGTTACTTTTCAATTCCTTTCTATTACTGATTTTCTGAGACTTTACAATGATTTCTGACGAAAATCCGGCAGCACCTCGACTCAATACACAAGACCTGATTCCGCTCGAACTGTTACAAATGAACCAACACTACTCCTATTTATACTTGACCTGATTCCGCTTGAAACACCAAAGCAGAACCTGATTCCGCTTCAACCAACTTAAGCGAAATCACTATGTTTGTTCGAGCGGAATTACATGAAATAACCCACCTTTTGTTTTCCAAACCCTAACTTAACCTATCTAGACCTATGACTCGATTAAGACGTAGTTAACAGACATTCAATTCACCAACAGCTCTCATTCAAGAATCATATCCTGGCTCAAACTTTGCTCAGGCTTAGCCACGGAGATCTCGCTTTGCAGCTTTCACAGGTTCGGAGCTGTTGCCTGGCTCTCCGTAGCCACAGGATCTGGAACCTCGCTAGAATCTGCATATCCTTAGGAGTCGAAACCTAGCTACTTTTTCCTGCACAATCTCTTTCCAAACGTAAGATTTTACAGTTATTAAAAATTTAACAACTTTAAACACCACTTGTAGTTATCGATCTCAAAACATCATTTGTTAGATTATGACATATCTCAAATTATCTCAAACTTTATCTTCACTTTTCATCTTAAACAAACTCTCCCAACCCTGTTGCCCATCATGTTTAGCACTTGGAATTTTGAAAATCAGCTTTTCAACATCAGTTGTCGAAAATAAAATAAAATTAAATCTTTTTGATTTTTCAAAATTTTACGCTAAAACACTCCGAAAATCTTTTTGAATTTTGATTTTAATGAAAATACGGTAAAGAAATATTTACAGGCAATATTTTTGTGAGTTTGTGTAAGAGGATCATATCAGTTTTTGAGACAAATCACTAACACCGTTGACCTTTTTAGACTTTAAGTTCTAAACGATTCACTTAGATTGTTAGTATACTGATCCTCTTAAATTTTCACACAAAATTCAACTATTTCGAGATACGAGATTAGTGTTTTAAGCACTTAAACTTATTCGCGTGTCCCACCTCAGAATATACTCTCGTATCCAGACTCCTATATTCAGTCTTACAGGTGAATGTACACTAATGATATCTGTAAACGGGTAATGCGAGACCATGAGAGCTCAGGCTAGAACTTCCGTTCAATCAGAGAGATGATGGCTCGTCTTTCGGTGTGTCCCGTTTGGGGATCTTTTCTTCAACAGCACATGATTAGCATTTTTCAGTGTTTCATCATTTTTTATGCTGAGGGTGAGCTTTAAGATTAAAAGCAGTGCAAAATATTATACGAGGACTAGGCTATTGCTTCCGCAAAATCAGAAGTCTCGGTATAATATCCCGGATATCACCACGCACAAAGACCTAGTATGTCAGAAATAGAAAGTCTTTCAAACAAGATTTCCGGGGTTACCCATATATCCGAGAGATATTCCCCACGAGATAAGTAAGTATTGATATTTAGGTTTATATCTCAAAAACAATCTACTGAATGTGTAAAAACCTACTGGCATATCATCAGTGAGACCGTTTATCACATTTGACTTTCCAAATCTTTTGCATGCGGTGATTGTCCACTGATGTACTATCATTTCCTCTTTTTTCACAACAAAACTCGATTTTTGGTTTTTCGATGTTTTTGGATTTTGAATTTTATCATGTTTTTGGATTTTTCAAATTTTCAAAATTTCTAAATTTTTTACTCCCCCTAAAATCAAAAATATGTTTCAATTTTTGATTTTCAAGGAAAATTTGAAAATAAAACGCAATAAACTGTACAACTAAAGTGACAAACTGATGTTCAAGCAATTCACATCAATTCTCTTGGCATAGACAATCAGAACTCCCCCTGACAACAAACTATTTTCCCATTATGATTTAAAAAACACTTAAGTTTGTTTTAATCAAAATGGTTTTTCCGAAAAATTAGTTTTGTTTGTTAGCATTTGTAAGATCGGGGTTTTGTTCATCACTTTGTTCTTTCTACAGATTATGAATGAGTCCCCTTTTTTTAACCACTTGTATGAAAGTTAAATCAAGTTCAACTTAATGACCTTGATTAACCACTTGTAAGTTCTTATCATCAAAACTAGGTGTAAATCGAAATATAACAATTTTCAATTTCTCAAGAAAGATGCCGATTCCTACTCCCCAATTACCAACCTGTGAGTTTCAGCAAGTCAGGATTTTTAGTTAAAGAGTTTCACCCAAGCCTGACAGTCCTTGGGTGATACCGAGTCATCATCGGATTCTGAATCATCAAAACTCGGTTTTTGAACATTCCTTTTTGATTTAAAATTTGCAGCCCGTAATGGTGGAAAGTTGACATCATCCATTGACGGTACTGACTTTTCTCTTTTTTGTTCAACTTGTGGCTCCTCTGACTTTGACGACTCAGTTTCATCGCCAGAAAGTGCCTCCTCTACTTCCGCAGAAACAAATTCATCGCCATCCATTTTTGCTTCACATTCTCTGTTTAGCTCACATGCACCCCCATGATTTACAAATCACTTGATTATAACGTTTTGAAACCATTTTTCAATCTTTTTTTATCATGTGTTTGTTCAGCCGTGAGGGTTTCGGCGTATTCCTTTTAAATTTTAATTTTTTTTTTAACAATTTAAACCAAACACTTCCTGTTTTTAACACTGGTTCTCTCCTTGTGTGCCAGGCTGTTCTGTTATTCATGCTGAACGTGAATTGGCCCCTGAACACCTGCACATGTCACAAACATTTAGTGAGATTTTGAAGCAACCCAAGCCTCCATCGACTCAGGTAGCTTTTCGTTAATGATAGTTCTTTTGGTGAACAAAGGTGGGAAATTCTCGTCGTTCATTTTTAAGCTTTCTTCAAACCCAATCTCAATCTCTTTGTATAAAAAGAAATCGTTTTTAGGAGGTTGACCAGATGATTGGTCTTTCTTTGCTACATACTTCTTCTCAGAAGCAGTAGACTTTTGTTTTCAAGTTTCTCATAGTAATCCAAAGGAACATTCATCTTTACCGGAGTGGTAGAGGATGATTGTTTTTCCGTCTCAGAAACCTTTGGTTTTAGAGAACTTGATTTCTTTTCAACTGATTTTGGCTTCCAAGTTTGTTGAGATGACGCAACCCGCTTGTAAAACTTATCAGTTTTAGTTACCACATTCTTTACGGGTTCAGTTTTGAATTTGGTATTTTCATTTTTCAAAACTTTCTTCTCAACAACCATTGGAGCTTTTCTTTTTGCATCAATTTTCTTTTTCGAACTCTCAACAACTTCAGATTTAGGCTTTAAGTTGGTGCACTTTCATGCAATGTGTCCAGCTTTGTTGCATTTGAAGCATGTACGGGTATCAACTACCCGACTTGTGCTTTCGGTCTGAGGTTGTGAGGCCTTCTTTTCAAAAAACTCTTCATTTGATTTTGAAAAAATTTCTGATTCTTGCTCGGAAAGTGAGATTGAAATTGAACTTTTCACAAACACCTTTTTCTCATCAAACTTTTTGCTTTGAAAGTTCCTTCTTTGATAATTCTTACCACCCTGATATCCGCCCGACCATCTGTTTTGATTGTTGTTAGAAAATCGTGGTAGAACAGCAGGTTTTTGTAGTAAGCTTTATCTTTTTCAAAGTTTAATTGCCTCTTGGAACGTTTCAAACCTTCGACCTCAGTCACATCAATCTCAACCAACTTGAACACATTTTTCAATTTGTCAACATTCACATTTTCCAAAGGAAATTCAAGATCCGAATACAACTTATCTGATCCCGACATCTTGTACATCACAAGATTAGGTTCTTCACTTAAGTTGTTTTTGGATGTTGATTTCGGAATGTAATTGTTCAGAAAGCATTCTTCGTCCTCAGTTGAATCACTTTCAGATTTCAAAACATATTCAACCATACTTTTAACAACTTCTGACCGAACACTATCTTCATCGGATGATGAAGTGAATGTGACGTCGATTGTTTCTGGAACTTTAACCTCATTTGTTTCATTATCGTTAACCAACCCGGACTTTTTCTTTGAAAAATTATTTAATACTGGCGGTGGAACCTGATGATACCCAACCCCAGTTCCGTCCGAATATACATCTTCACCAGCTTTGTTCTTCCCAATTGGTTTAGGAACGATATGTTGAAGAATAAAACTTGTGGAGTTATAACTGTTGAGTTTTAGATTGATTCGTTCGTTTTCAATCTTAGCTTCCTGAAACTGAAGCTTCAGATTAGCAATCTCATCCAACTGTTGGTTGATTTGCTTCTCTTTCGACTGAAGTACTCCTGACAGTTGAAAATTTTCTTTGACTGTTTTGTCGTTTCTTTCATCAACATCTTTTATCGTTCTTTTTAGTTTCTCGTAATTTTCGGAAAGTTGACGGTTTTCATGAATTAACTTTTCATTTTCTTTCCTGATTCGTTCTACATCAATTTTATCATTCTCAATTTTCTCAGTTAATTCCTTTATTCGATCATTTGAAGCTTTTACCAATTTGTCACGACTTAAGATTTGATTTTCAACTTCTCTGACTCTATCAGTCAGTTCTTCAGTCTTCTTAGCACTGAGATAAGCATGTGTACTACAAACCTTGCAGTCTTTCATGCAAATTTTGCAGTCACTTTCAATTTTGGCTTTATCAGTCTTACCTGACCCATTTGTTGACTCATTAGAACTGACCTTGCCCTTTGACTCAGTTTCGGACTTAGAATCTACCTCTAATTCTTTCGTTGCAAGAACTTTATCTGCCATTTTCATTAGGTTCTCTGCAGTCATCTCTTTGGTCGTGTCGATTATCCCATCACCGACCTTTTTCGACCGTAGCTCCTTTTCTTTCTCTTCAGCTTCTCCTGCCCACCACATTCTCTGTCTTGCTTCTTCCTCTTCTGCTATTTGCTCGATGAGAGTTTCAACACTGATTGATGATGGTTCAACAACTATGTTTCCTTTAGGATCCAAATAGCATTCCCGATTAGCATCCCATCTTTTTGCACTCTTTGCCTCTTTCCATGTTCGATAAATTTTATCTTTCATGAGTTGGGCTAACATCTTCCTGTTGACATATTTTACTTCTTCTGTTCAGGTATCTTTGAAAGGAAAATTTTTTGCCATGATTTTATCTCCTTGAATTACCTGAATCGAACAAAATGAAATGATTAGGATCGGGTGGTAATCCGTTCAGATTGCCACTCGATTCGTTGCACCTTAAAGCTTTAAACAAAACAAAATCCCTTGAATTGTATTGTGACCCGGTCGAGTCACAATCCAAGTCTTGACAATAATATACAACTTAATATGGCCACTACACTTTAACAAAATAATCACAATGCAATGAATCGGGTAGGTCAACAAAGTCACTTTTCAAAGAATAGGGTGGCAACTCGTTCGACCCACTGTTTGATCGAGTGACACTACACGACAAAAGTTATGCTGCCGATCGAGTAGCGTTTTCACTTATTTATCCTCAATCAATGAACTTTGACTAACAATACAAAAACACATGCAAACTGATATGTCCCATAAAGTGAATGACACAATAAAACAATTGATTCTTATTCAAACATCAAATGCAAACTAACACAAGACTTGATTGTTCAATTGTTTAACTGACCCTTTATTCACGTGACAATTTGATACTATCAATTAAAAGTGGCCGACAATCCTTAATTCAAACTTCAATTTCATTGGACCTCACTAAATCATTCACATGCACCAAGTCTTGAACCTTACAATAGACAATCACATGCATGCCATCATAAGAGTTTAATGTTTGTGATTGGGCCGATAACTTGTATTGAACCTCTTAAATCTCATGCAAATGTTATTAATCATTGGGCCACTAAATCTTTTGTCATATCTAAATGTAAGTAATGGACGACAACTGTTGGTGCAGTCATCTGTCGTCTTCGTCTGTTGTCGAGTCTCGTTCACGGTGCGGATCCGATCAAGCACATCACATGTGACATCACCTAGGTGACATCACATGAGATGTCATGAAATCTAGAAAAGCCATGATAACCGTTTGAAGATACAAAGGATATAAAGATCCAATCACAAAAGACAAAAGATGATGAGGTCCAATGGTGATTAACCATTTTTGGTCTAATGAGGTGATACTTTGTTGAGGTCCAATCGTTTGAAAGATAAACTCTTTACGTTGACCGTTTGGATAAGTGCTGACCGTTTGAATATCAAGTTATCGTTTGAAAGAGTGTGGCCGTTTGAGGCCTTCGTTTGAAACTTGTAACCGTTTGAAATGTTTTCAAACGGATAGGTTACAACTATAAATAGCTGTCATATCTGTTTCATTTGTAACGGTCAGGTCAAGTGTTACCGAGGTACTGCCGGTATTTCCTCTCACTGTAAACGTTGTCAATCGTATATAAAAGAGGATTATAGTATATTTCAAGCTGTGTACACGTCCGTTTCTTAGTTTCCGCCTTTGAAACGGATTTGAGCTCTTCCGAACGACTCGTTTAGGTCGCGAAACGATCCTACAATTGGTATCAGAGCTCAGGACGAGGAGTTCTTGCCATAATCAGCTTGAAATCTGATTTTCTACACCTTCTTTCTTAAAACCGATGCTTTTTACGGTTGAAATCGGCTCAAAGTTTCACACTGTGTTCTGATTTGTCAATTAACAAAGCCTTAGAAATTTCGGACTGAAATTCGATCTAAAACTGATAGAAAAATGCTTGACCGTTTGAAACTGTTCGCGAGTTGATGACGTCATAAATCTGTCGTTTGAAATTGCAACCTATCGTTTGAAAATTGAAACGTATCGTTTGAAATTATCCATTACCGTTTGAAATTCATGTGTTCCGTTTGAAAAAATTGTGCATCGTTTGAAGAATACACCGTTTGGTCCACCTGTCCGTTTGAAACATCACACACCGTTTGAAAGTATCGGTTGGAACGCATCGTTTGAAACCGACATCGTCTGAAAATTGACACACTGATTGAGAAATTTCATCGTATTGTGTGACATATTAAATGAGGTTGTTTGTTTGCATGTGAAACATCTTGTTGCCGCCCACTATAAAGTCAAATAGCAACTCATTTTATAAGATCAATCGGCCCAATCACCAATTACCACATTTAAACTCCAATCAATTTAAAGTGTTAAAATTGTTTGTCGGCCCTTTAGTTAAACGAAGACATTACATGTGCACAACTCCACTAACAATCGGCCCAATCAAAGAAAATCACTTAATATTGTTAGCGGCCCTATCATCATTATGCATGTGAGATAATTGGTTAATAGAAACGGCCCAATCACAATCTTGCCGCCCACTATAGTCCTAACAATTGTTGTTGTCTGTTGCTTGTTCATATTTTTGGTTTATATAAAGGGCCCATGTGACTTTGTTTTGAAGTTCAAATGTTTGTCAGATTGGGTAGAGTAAGCAGCCCACTAAGAATCAAAAGAATCTAAAAGTTGCCGCCCAAAAATGTTTTAGTAGATGCATGTAATTGGTAGGAAATGGAGGCCCAATCAGTGTTTGTGGATTACTAAATCAATCGACACCATTAGTTGAATATAAATTTGTTTTATGCACCAACTCATTAAAGACATATTAAAAGTTGTTGCCTTGGGTCAAAGGTGTCAAGTCATTGTGATATTAATAACAACTGTCGGCCATTATTTTTATAAAAAATTGGTCAAATCATTTTTAGGATAAGTGATTTTTAGGATAAGTGATTTGGTCATTGTAAATTAAAATTGTTTAGTACTTCACGTGTATCATTGGCCCATGTTAAGTATCTTATTTATTTTAGTTTTATTACTATTGTTAAGTCAAGGGATTAGGATGTTATTTTGGTTTACTTTGGGGGTGTCTTATGTAAGTTCCTTATCTATTTATTTGGATGTTACGTATGGAATGGAATCAAGCATAATTTGAGTCAAATATCTCTCTATCTCTTAGTTTTCTTTCTTCCCAAGGTTTTAACCCTATCAAGGGTATCAGAGCCGTTCCGATCTCAGGTCGGAATTACTTTCGATTACCATGACTAACACTCGCAATCAAGAAATTGACAGCACTCTCAAGGAACTTGGCAAGGCAATCTCAAATCTCCAAGAAACCCTAGCTACCATGTTGAAACAACAAGAACAGTCGATGAAACAACAAGAAGAGATCTTACGAGCACTCAAGGAGCATTCAAGCGGTGGCAGTTTTAGCGGCGGCGGAGGCGGCCCTGATAAGGGCCTGTTTAGCGATGAATCGCGGACGGGTACTCGGCCTATGCGGGTCGGGAAGGTTGAGTTTCCTCGGTTTTCAGGTGAAGATGTGGAGCATGGGCTGCAACCCGAAGATGTCAAAATAACACCTTCGGTTAACGCTTCAAAACTTCCGTTGCTTCCAGATCCAACAGGAGTCCCTGGGCCACCAGCTTATAAACCAGCAACTATTAACGCGAAGCGCTTATCAGGTGACGAACTAGAGTTAAAAAAGTCAAAAGGAGAATGCTTTTGGTGCATTGAAAAGTTCGTTCCAGGACACAAGTGCAAAAAGAAACAACTTTTTGTGATTAACGTGGAAGGCGATGAGGAAACTGAACAAGACGACAAGGGTTAAGGATTGAATTGAAGAGCTTACTTTTTGAGGGCAAAATGTAGGTTAAGGGGAGAGTATTGTTACGTATCTTATTTATTTTAGTTTTATTACTATTGTTAAGTCAAGGGATTAGGATGTTATCTTGGTTTAGTTTGGGGGTGTCTTATGTAAGTTCCTTATCTATTTATTTGGATGTTACGTATGGAATGGAATCAAGCATAATTTGAGTCAAATATCTCTCTATCTCTTAGTTTTCTTTCTTCCCAAGGTTTTAACCCTATCAGCCCAATTTTAATCATTTGTCCATTAGTTATTGTCGGCCCATGTTATGATATCGGTTTGCATGGGTTAATTGAATGATTCAAGTTGCATTTGATTTTCAGTCATATACATTTGTCAATATGTCGAATGCATGTTTAATCCATTTGTTGACAAGGTGTGAAGTCTAACAGAAGTGATTGGAGTTTGTCAAGTCATTGGTCATATTAAAGGTTGGAGTATAGAGTTGTGTTCTTTCAAGGCCCATATTACTTAGTTCACTCGATTAAGTTCATTCTGTCAGAAAGTTCAACGAGGCAAATTTTCAACACAAGTCTTGGATCGATTCAGCCGTTACACACGTTCATATTTTTTGTTTGATTTCAAACTCAGTCAAGGACGTGAGGTGTAGTGAGGTCATTTGAAAAAGGTCATAGCAGTCCGCAAAGTTTGTCAACCTTCAGTTCGCACAGCATTTTCACCAGTTCGAGTACCAATTCGTTTCAATTAATTGATAAAACTGTAGGATCGAATTCGACCTAAACGAGTCGTTCGGAAGAGCTCAAATCCGTTTCAGCGGCGGAAACAAACAAAAGGGACGTGTACACAGCTAGAATCACACTTTAAACCTCTTGTATATTGATTTTACAACGTTTTCGTTTATAAGGAAAACCGGCAATACCTCGGTATCAGATCTGAACAATGTTACAAATGAAATGAACATTGAACCTATTTATACTATTCTAGAATCGCTCATAGGGACACAGACATAAAAGCGATTCAACAAAAACTTTAAAAGCGATCCACATATTTGCCGTATAAGCGATCCACAAGTTGTCAAATAAGCGATCTGACTTGATTCCTTAAAAGCGATCCATCACATGTTATCTTTCATGAACATTTTGTCTTCACATGAGCCTCTCTCATTGGTCCTTTGATTGGTGACATTTCATTGGTTCTTGAAATGGTGGATCCTCATTTGACCATTATTTGGTCCAATCAACACTAAAGAACACAATTCACTATCCAATTTAATGTGTTTTGTCGTTTACTTGTAGCTTTTGATGATGATCATATTATTCTTGATGATGTCACATGATGTCATCATTAAGCATGATGACATCATGCTTGATCAGATCCGCATCGCAACCTGGACTCGACATTAGACGTAGTCGACAGATGACTGCACCAACAGACTCCCCCTCAGATGTTGACGAGTCTTAAGTGTCGAGTCTTCAACGACTTCAGTCTTTAACAGTGAAAGCATCCTCAGATCTTTCTCTTCTCTTTACATCATCACCAATAAACTCTCCACGAACAATCTTTACTTGGATGTCTTCAGACTCCCCCTTTCGATATGCTGGGATCGCAGTCTGGCTTGTTGTAATCACAAGATCTTCAGGTATCGGAACCTGGTTCTCTATCTTTTAGAAACCTGCACATCATCTACCCAAAAATAAATCTCCCGATGATAATATGAAAATATCTAATGAATCATTCGCAGACAGTACATAATCACAAATTGATTTTACAAATTTGAAGAACCACTTGAAGATATATATCATTTTTGTTTTCAAAAACCAACACACTCTCCCAAACCATTTGTTCATCATGTTTAGCACCCGAAATTTTGAATATCAACTTTTCAATATCAGTTGTCGAAAATATTTTTGACTTTTTCAAAAATTTATGCTAAAACACACTGAAAATCTTTTTGGATTTTTGACATAAGAGAATTAAAATGCAGTAAAGAAATATTTACAAATATTATTTTTGTGAGTTTGTGTAAGAGGATCATATCAGCTTATGAGACAAGTCACCAACACCGTTAAGCTTCATTTCATTTTAAGTTCTAAACAATTTACCTAGATTGTCAGTATACTGGTCCATTTAAATTTCCACACAAAGTTCAACTGATCAGAGATACGATATTAATGTCTTAGAAACTAAAACTTATCCGTGTGTCCCACTACTTGAATATACTCCGTATCCGGATCCCAATATTCAGTCTTACAGGTGAGTATACCACAGCTGATATCTGTAAGGGGTTAGGTGCGAAACCGTGAGAGCTCAGGTCAGAACTTCCGTTCAGCAGAGAGATGACGGCTCCACTTTTGGTGGGTCCCCTTTAGAGGATCTTTTTTTACAACAGCAATGACTATCAATTTTATTGTTTCATCGATTTGCTGAGGGCGGCGCTTTTTCAAGCATTTGCAGAAAGTATTATCCGGGGACTAGGTCAATACTTCCATACAGCAGAAGTCCCGGGATAATACCCCAGATATCACTGAGCATAAAGACCTAGTATCTCAGAATAAGGGACCTTTCAAACAAGATTTCAGGGGTTACCTATATATCCAAGTTTGTGTTAACCCACAGAACAAGCAAGTTTGAAATTTAGGTTTATATCCCGTCACAGTTTATTAAATGTGCAAAAATCTACTGACATATCCACAGTAAGATTGTTTAATACTTTTAATCTTTCCAATTCTTTAGCATGTTGTGATAGTCCGCTGATGTACTATCATTTCCTCTTTTTCACAACAAACTCATTTTTGGTTTTTATCATGTTTTTGTCTTTTTCAAATTTTCTAATGTTTTTGGATTTTCTGAAATTTTCTACTCCCCCTAAAATGCAAACACATTAAAGAAAATTGAAAACAAACTGTACAGAAACATGACAACCGATATCAAATCGCATCAATTCGCCATTCACTTGGCATAAACAATCAGAACTCCCCCTATCAACAAACTATTTTCTCATTTTAGATTTCAAAACACTTAAGTTTGTTTTAATCAAAATGATTTTTCCGGAAAACAAGTTTAGTTGATTTTATCACTTGAAATAAGTTCGGGGATGTGGTTCATCATCTTGTCTTTCAATCACTTGTAGGAAAATGCAAGTACAAGTTAATGTCCTTGATTTACCATATGCACAAGTTATGCACAATCAATTCTCCTAATCACTTGTAAACAAACATAAACAAACCTTTTTACCGTTTGCATGATTGACATTACCGTAGTAAATTCCTCAAGAAAGATGCCGATACCTACTTCTCGTTTACCTACCTGGAAGCTCCGGCATAGTCCTTTAACCTGTAAAATTTTTACAATTTTAAACATTTTCAAATCATCGTAATTAAACATGAAAGACGCCGATTCCTGATCCACGATTACCAACTTGGGATCTCCGGCATGTCCGGTGTTTTACTCAAACATAATGTCCACCCAAGCTTCACCTGCCTTGGGTGACTTTGGAACACATCTGTCCCACCAACATTTTGATTTATAAAATTCTTTAGCACCCTTTACCTTCTTATCAACCATCTTCCCAAAAATATGTTTGACTTTCCCATTGAAATCCTTCTCAACATCAAATTCTCCTTTATCAGCGAAGAATTGATTCGAAATCTCAGTCTTTCCAACTTTCTTCATCAAATTTTCCTTTGACAATTTCGGAAAATTCTCATCGTTCACCACTGGAACGGAATCCACAATCCTTTTATCAACCAATGACTCCTCTGATTTTATGGAATCAGATTCATTGTCAGAATTACCCTTAGATTTAACAACCCATTTTTGTTTACTTAAATCACCTCTTCTTTTGTAAAACCTTTTTGAACTTTCTCCTTCCTCAGAAGTAGAATTTTCAAACTTTTTAACAAATTTTACAGATTGTTCTTTCTTATCAATACAAGTTTTTCTCAAAATAGAGTTAGAAGAAACTCCCTGTTTTTGGTAGTTGGCCTTGGGACAATTCCAAGCTATGTGTCCAACTTCCTGACATTTGAAACAGGTTCTTCTGTCAACTCTTTGAGCAGATTTTCTCACATTCTTCCTCACTTCAGCAAGAAACTCTTGATTCGACTGCTTCCAGAACGGTTTCTTCTGTTCATCCTCTGAACTTCCTCCTGAAACAAATTTTGTTTTTGGTTTATAAGTTTTCTGATTTTTATAATTTTCTGAAGAATTGAAACCAAGACCTTTCTTTTTGAGATTACCATTATGGTTTGGTTTCTTTCGATAACCTGAACCATAATCATAACCCTTTTTCTTGTTCAATCTCTGTTGAACTCTTGAAGTGTACTTTTTAGGTTTTTCAGCAAGATTTACATCTTTTATTTCAGAAATATTAATTTCTGTTAATTTGAAAACCTGTTTGATCATTTCAGTTTTGACACTTCTTATTGGGAATTCCTCATCAGAATATAATTTGTCTGAATCATTCAATGTATATGCTACTTTGATTGATTCGTCATTCAAATTAGATTTTGATAACAGGAATTCTTTATTGTAAACCCTCTTAACCGGCGAACTCGGACTTTTCTCAGACGAACTTGAACTATCAAACTTAGACTCCGACTTTGACTCTTCATCCATATCCAACACCTGATCGACAACTTTCTTAACTAACTCGGACTCATGATCAGTGTCAGACGCTGTGAATGTAACATCAATATTGTCTGGTAATTCATCAGTGATTTCAGACTTTAATTTGATGTTTAGAGCCTTGTCTACTTGTTCCTCGTTTGGTTTCCTGGGGGAATAACTCTCAAAGATAGGAGGCGGACATCTGTTATACTTGACACTTGGTTTCTTACCAGTATCCTCTTCTTTTCCTTTCTTCTTGAAAGCTTCAAGACCTGCGACAGTAGGATAAACCCGATCAATCAGATAATCACAAGTAGTGTAACTCAACAACAATCGGTTAATCCTTTCACTTTCTATTTTCTCAAGTTCCAACTCCTTCTTCAAGTTAGCACAGTCTTCAATATAGTCATTGATGACGCTTTGCTTTGTCATTAAAGTTGCACTCATTTTGTCATTTGCTTTTTCCATTTCTGCATTCGTTCTTTTTAAACTGTCAACTGTCCCGTTCAGTACATCGTATGACTCTTTCACATACTTCACATCTGACAGTAAATCTTCTTTAAACTTCTCTAACTCAGCAATCTTTTTGTCTTTCTCATCACAAACTTTGCAAGCTTCTGAACATTTCTCACAAGGATTTGTAACTTCAATCACCTTTTCAACTATCTTTTCGACTTCGACAGTCTTTTCAACTTCAACAAGTTTCTCGACTTCGACAATCTTTTCTATTTCGACAATCTTTTCAACAATTTTCTCAACTTCCACGAGTTTCTCGACTTCGACAATTTTCTCGACCACTTTCTCTATTTCAACAATCTTCTCTATTGCAATTTCAGCAGTTGCTTCATCTTTTGTTTTGACATCTTCAGTCTTCGCCTTTTTATCAGTGAGTAGCTTTGCAGCTTCTAGTTCTCTCTGCAATCGAGCAATCTTCTTCTGATTCAGCATCTCAACTTTATCTGCATAGAAAAAATTAAAACTGCCAGGATCAATGCTTTTTCTACATTTGTTAAGATACTCTTCCTCATCATCCGTATCAACATCACTTCCAAGATCTGGAAATATAGGAATCCTTTTCTGACAATCCTCACTTTGATCCAGAATCCTGGTAACAAGTACCACATCAGATTTAGTTTTACTAGGTATATACTTGTCCCAACTAAATCCCTGTGCTACAACCTCATCATTTTGATCAATTATCCCATAATAAGCTTTCCTATTGGCTTCTTCAATCATTCTCCCATGAGCAGTTTGCGGTTCCTTTTGTTGAGGTTTTTGATCGATTTGATGAAAGATCGATTTCTGATAATAATTGCTCTTTTCTTGGCTACCAGTTGACTCTTGGTTCTTAAATTCCCGTTTAAAGTCACCCTTTCCTTTACATCGGAAACAGGTAACCTTTGACTTGTCAAAACCAAGTGGAGAAGTAGCCATTCCTCGAAACTCGTCTCTGCCCGTAATCTGTTGAAATTTTTCAGCTCTCCTACATGCACTGGCCAAGCACCACTTCACATCCATCAACTCAAGCTCTTCTGCATCGATTTGGTCGTAGTCTTCTTTTGTGAGCATCGGATTGCCAATTTTACCTGCAATCAAACTTTCATACGATTCTAACATAGCGACAAGACATGCCATGTGTTGCTTTGCCACTTCAGGAGAAAGACTTTGACCATTCTGGATGTTCAGTGTCACATTGCATTGCAAATTTGTAGAATTTTGCTTTTGAGGACTAGGTGTGTTGATGTTAGGATCAAAGCTTGAGAATGATGAAGTAGATCCACCACTCTGAGTTGTAGTACTTGCATGAGGACTGGCAGAATCATCAGCACTGAATGCAGTACTAATCTTTGGACTAAGATTGGGAGTGGTCTCAAACTTGTTTCCCCGATAATATAGACTGACATCTTGCTTTGCATTTGGATTTGTCATGATAGCTGTCTTTTGAATATCCAGCTCCTGCTCTTCGATTTTCTGAATAAACTGAGCCAAATTCATGTTCTCGGACTTTCTCATAAGTTTCACAACCATCGAATACGTTCCCCACTTATGCTGTGGTAACGCCTCTGCTAATTTATCAACCCACTCATCATCATCTTTCACTATATTCAACCTACCCATTTCCAACACCAAATGACAGTATCTATCAATAGTCTGCTTGGTTGTTTCATGATCAAATGCAGTAAACATGTCAAACGATTTCTTCAATAATGCCTTCTTGTTTTTGATCATATCAGCACTCCCTCTGAATTTCTGAATCAACGCTTCCCAAATGGATTTAGCTGTTCCGTTATGTTGAAGTAAGACGAAGATATCTTCTTTAACTGCTTGCTGAAGGATGCTGATCATCATCTTCTCACTAGTGTACTTCAACTTATCAGCTTTAGTAAAATCATCGAAACCCTTTACTAATCCACGCTCATTCTTTGGTTTCTCATAGTCTTTTATCAGTGAACACCAAGCATCGAATCTGTAGGCTTGAACCCAATTCTCAAATCGATTTCTCCATCCCTGAAAATCTTCAATGTACATGAGTTTCGGCGGTTTTTGATGAGTGCCCGTCTCATTCTCATTATACAACGCTTCAGCAGGAGTTACAGGGGCAACGGGTGTCGCGAACGCATTGTAGAACTCTTCAGCCATGTTTCAAAGCGCAGATGATGCTTCGGGAAATACCTGAATACACACAAACAAAAACACAATCAGTTTAAAGCTTTATCAATTAATAGAACCGAAATTGTACTCGAACTGGTGAATTTTCTGTGCGGACTGAAAGTTGACACAGTGTGCGGACTGATATGAACCGGATCAAGTAAGATGGCGTGACCCTTTTTTTCGTGTAGACTAACTGACGTTCAAATGACCTGATGAATTCTTCAAACGAACTGGACACAATTCAAATGATCAACAACCTGAACTGGTGCGAGTAAAATTTTTTTGTGGACAAGTTCAAACCTTGAGCGGAGAGTTACACATAACAATTTTTGTAATTGATGTAATATATGAAGCTCACAAAAAAATTCTTTCAGAATTCTAATGTATTTAATAGGATTTTACAATACACTACCCAACAACAACAAATCAACTATTACATGCAAATTTTATAGTTTTCATTCTCAACACATGGGCTATTCATTATATGGCGGCAAGTAAAAAAAAAACTCATTTGGGCGGCAATATATTTTTTTCTTTAACAACTGATTGGGCCACTAAGGTTTAATGGGGCGGCAACTCTCTGTTGATTGGGCCGAAAGTTAAAGGGCAGTGTAAGTGGGCGGTGGACAAAAAATGATTGGCTTTATAATAGGGCCAAATGAATGGGCGGTCATTAATATTGAACGGCAATATTTTGGGCGGTGAAGCAAACACTATAGTGGGGCGATGGATTGCCTGCCATTGGGCCTTTCTTTTATGATGATTGGGCGGTGAATTTTAACAAGTTGACAATAAGACAACAAATGGTTTAGCAAATGTCTTGGGCCGAGTAATAGACTGATTGTATCGATGTAAACAATTGGCTGACACAATATCGTGGATCGAAAATCTATATTACTTCACATGTCATATTTGAATGAGCTGACATCTTTTTAATTTTTCAACACAAGTTCACATGCAATTGCTAATATCACTTCCACTGAGTCGACACCTTTTCAGTTTGCATGAAATATAATTTGCCAATCTTTAGTTTTATTATTTATCCTTTTTTTAAACGATGTGTAACTTTTCAAACGGTGCTTTTAGTTTCAAATATCATTAAACGATGTGACAGATTATCGAGACTCACAAAAAATATGTCTTATGAGCGGACCATAGATTGCACTAAAAGCGAACTACAAATTTGACACAAACTTTTGAGCGGACCACACATGTTACTAAAAGCGAACCGGTATTGTCTCCAAAAGCGATCCTAAAATGTCACAAAGAGCGATCCTACGCAAATTTTTGGAGCGGTCCTGACGTGACGTCAGCAACGAACGAACATCTTTTGAGCAAAAATTCAATTTTAATCAATTTTAGGCCGATTTAAGTTCTGAAAACTTCCAGGTTTTGTTAATTCATGATTACGCACATACTGTGTAAATTTGGAGCGATTTTGACCGTAACAAGTTACGTTTTTCGAAAAAGAAAGGTGTAGAAGCAGAAAAATGATGAAAAACGAGCTGTATATGCGAGATCTCCTCCTCCTTGGCTCTGATACCAATTGTAGGATCGAATTCGACCTAAACGAGTCGTTCGGAAGAGCTCAAATCCGTTTCAGCGGCGGAAACAAAGAAACGGACGTGTACACAGCTAGAATCACACTTTAAACCTCTTGTATATTGATTTTACAACGTTTTCGTTTACAAGGAAAACCGGCAATACCTCGGTATCAGATCTGAACAATGTTACAAATGAAATGAACATTGAACCTATTTATACTATTCTAGAATCGCTCATAGGGACACAGACATAAAAGCGATTCAACAAAAACTTTAAAAGCGATCCACATATTTGCCGTATAAGCGATCCACAAGTTGTCAAATAAGCGATCTGACTTGATTCCTTAAAAGCGATCCATCACATGTTATCTTTCATGAACATTTTGTCTTCACATGAGCCTCTCTCATTGGTCCTTTGATTGGTGACATTTCATTGGTTCTTGAAATGGTGGATCCTCATTTGACCATTATTTGGTCCAATCAACACTAAAGAACACAATTCACTATCCAATTTAATGTGTTTTGTCGTTTACTTGTAGCTTTTGATGATGATCATATTATTCTTGATGATGTCACATGATGTCATCATTAAGCATGATGACATCATGCTTGATCAGATCCGCATCGCAACCTGGACTCGACATTAGACGTAGTCGACAGATGACTGCACCAACTGATTGTGTTTTTGCTTGTGTGTTTTCAGGAATTTCTCGAAGTATCATCTGATTTTTGAAACATGGAAGAGAAATTTTACAATGCTCTTGCTACACCGGTTGATACAGTTTCAGCTACGTTATTGAAGAAATCATTTGATATGTTTGTGGCTTTTGAAGATGAAACAACAAAGCAGACAATTGATAGATATTGTTATCTGGTATTGGAAATGGGTAGATTGGACATTAAGAAAGAGGATGATGAGTGGATTGATAAACTAGCTGAGGCTTTACCCCAACAGAAGTGGGGAACTTATCTGTTGATTGTAAAACACATGAGGAAGTCTCAAGATATGAATGTGGCACAGTTTACTCAGAAAGTTGAAGAGCATGAGTTGGATATCCAGAAAAAAGCAAAAGTTGAAGAAAGTTCAACAAAGGAAGCTGAAGGACAGAAAGCTGAAAAAGAATCTGATGAACCAGTGACTGAGAAAGAAGTTGAAAAATTAGTGGATGTCGAGAAACTTGTTGAAGTTGAAAAGATTGTCGAAACAGAAAAGATTGTTGAAGTCGAAAAGATAGTTGAAAAGGTGGTCGAAGTCACAAAGCCTTGTGAGAAATGTTCAGAATCTTGCAAGAAGTGTGATGAGAAAGACAAAAAGATTGCTGAGTTGAAGAAAATGAAGGAAGATTTACTGTCTGATGTGAAGTATGTTAAAGAGTCATACGACGTATTGAACAGGACAATTGACAGTTTGAAAAGAGCAAATGCAGAATTTGAAAAATCAAATGACAAGATGAGTGCAACTTTGATGACAAAGCAAAGTGTCATTAATGACTACATTGAAGATTGTGCTAACTTGAAGAAGGAGTTGGAACTTGAGAGAATCGAGAGTGAAAGGATCAACCGATTACTTTTGAGTTATACTACTTGTGATTATCTGATTGATCGTGTTTATCCTACTGTTGCAGGTCTTGAAGCTTTCAAGAAGAAAGAAAAAGAAGATGATACTGGTAAGAAACCAAATGTCAAGTATAACAGATGTCCGCCTCCTATCTTTGAAAGTTATTCCCCCAGGAAACCAAACGAGGAACAAGTAGACAAGGCTCTAAACATCAAATTAAAGTCTGAAATCACTGATGAATTACCAGACAATATCGATATTACATTCACAGCGTCTGACACTGATCATGAGTCCGAGTTAGTTAAGAGAGTTGTCGATCAGGTGTTGGATATGGATGAAGAGTCAAAGTCGGAGTCTAAGTCTGATAGTTCGAGTTCGTCTGAGAAAAGTCCGAGTTCGCCGGTTAACAGGGTTTACAATAAAGAATTCTTATTATCAAAATCTAATTTGAATGACGAATCAATCAAAGTAGCATATACATTGAATGATTCAGACAAATTATATTCTGATGAGGAATTCCCAATAAGAAGTGTTAAAACTGAAATGATCAAAAAGGTTTTCAAATTAACAGAAATTAATATTTCTGAAATAAAAGATGTAAATCTTACTGAAAAACCTAAAAAGTACACTTCAAGAGTTCAACAGAGATTGAACAAGAAAAAGGGTTACGATTATGTTTCAGGTTATCGAAAGAAACCAAACCATAATGGAATCTCACAAAGAAAGGTCTTGGTTTTATTTCACAAGAAAATTATAAAAATCGGAAAACTTATAAACCAAAAACAAAATTTGTTTCAGGAGGAAGTTCAGAGGATGAACAAAAGAAACCGTTCTGGAAACAATCGAATCAAGAGTTTCTTGCTGAAGTGAAGAAGAATGTGAGAAAATCTGCTCAAAGAGTTGACAGAAGAACCTGTTTCAAATGCCAAGAAGTTGGACACATAGCGTGGAATTGCCCCAAGACCAACTACCAAAAGCAGGGAGTTTCTTCTAACTCTGTTTTGAGAAAAACATGTGTTGATAAGAAAGAATAATCTGTAAAAATTGTTAAAATGTTTGAAAATTCTACTTCTGAGGAAGGAGAAAGTTCAAAAAGGTTTTACAAAAGAAGAGGTGATTTAAGTAAACAAAAATGGGTTGTTAAATCTGAAGGTAATTCTGACAATGAATCTGATTCCATAAAATCAGAGGAGTCACTGGTTGATAAAAAGATTGTGAATTCCGTTCCAGTGGTGAACGATGAGAATTTTCCGAAATTGTCGAAAGAAAATCTGATGAAGAAAGTTGGAAAGGTTGAAATCTCAAATCAATTCTTTGCTGATAAAGGAGAATTTGATGTTGAGAAGGCTTTCAACCGGAAAGTCAAACATATTTTTGGGAAGATGGTTGATAAAAAGGTAAAAGGTGCTAAAGAGTTTTATAAATCAAAATGTTGGTGGGACAGATGTGTTCCAAAGTCACCCAAGGCTGGTGAGGCTTGGGTGGACATTATGTTTGAGTAAAACACCAGACTTGCCGGAGATCCCAAATTGGTAATCGTGGATCAGGAATCGGCATCTTTCTTGTTTAATTAGAATGATTTGAAAGTGTTTAAAATTGTAAAAATTTTACAGGATTGAAGGAATACGCCGGAGCTTCCAGGTTGGTAAGCGAGGAGCAGGTATCGGCATCTTTCTTGAGAAATTTACTACGGTAATGTCAATCATGCAAACGGTAAAAAAAAGGTTTGTTTATGTTTGTTTATAAGTGGTTAGAAGAATTGTTTGTGCATAACTTGTGCATATGGTAAATCAAGGACATTAATTTGTACTTGCATTTTCCAACAAGTGATTGAGAGACAAGATGATGAACCACATCCCTGAACTTAGTATTGATATACTTACAAGTGGTAAAATCAACCAAACTTATTTTCCGGAAAAATCATTTTGATTAAAACAAACTTAAGTGTTTTGAAATCTAAATGAGAAAATAGTTTGTTGATAGGGGGAGTTCTGATTGTTTATGCCAAGTGAATGGCGAATTGATGCGATTTGATATCGGTTGTCATGTTTCTGTACAGTTTGTTTTCAATTTTCGTTAATGTGTTTGCATTTTAGGGGGAGTAGAAAATTTCAGAAAATCCAAAAACATTAGAAAATTTGAAAAAGACAAAAACATGATAAAATCCAAAAATGAGTTTGTTGTGAAAAAGAGGAAATGATAGTACATCAGCGGACTATCACAACACGCTAAAGAATTGGAAAGTTTAAAAGTGATAAACAATCTTACTGTGGATGTGTCAGTAGATTTTTGCACATTTAATAAACTGTGACGAGATATAAATCTAAATTTCAAACTTGCTTGTTCTGTGGGTTAACACAAACTTGGATATATAGGTAACCCCTGAAATCTTGTTTAAAATGTCCCTTATTCTGAGATACTAGGTCTTTATGCTCGGTGATATCTGGGGTATTATCCCGGGACTTCTGCTGTATGGAAGTACTGACCTAGTCCCCGGATAATACTTTCTGCAAATGCTTGAAAAAGCGCCGCCCTCAGCAAATCGATGAAACAATAAAATTGATAGTCATTGCTGTTGTAAAAAAGATCCTCTAAAGGGGACCCACCAAAAGTCGAGCCATCATCTCTCTGCTGAACGGAAGTTCTGACCTGAGCTCTCACGGTTTCGCACCTAACCCCTTACAGATATCATCTGTGGTATACTCACCTGTAAGACTGAATATTGGGATCTGGATACGGGAGTATATTCAAGTAGTGGGTCACACGGATAAGTTTTAGTTTCTAAGACATTAATATCGTATCTCGGATCAGTTGAACTTTGTGTGAAAATTTAAGTGGACCAGTATACTAACAATCTAGGTAAATTGTTTAGAACTTAAAATGAAATCAAGCTTAACGGTGTTGGTGATTTGTCTCATAAGCTGATATAATCCTCTTACACAAACTCACAAAAATAATGTTTGTAAATATTTCTCTACTGCATTTTATTTCTCTTGTGTCAAAAATCCAAAAAGATTTTTAGTGTGTTTTAGCATAAATATTTGAAAAATACAAAAAGATTTTCGACAACTGGTAATGAAAAGTTGATGTTCAAAATTCCGAGTGCTAAACGTGATGAACAAATGGTTTGGGAGAGTGTGATTATTTTGAAAAACGATATATATCTTCAAGTGGTTCTTCATAGATTAACATTGTAAAATCATTCTTTGATTGTATAATTTCTGCGAATGATTCATTAGATTTTTACATGTTATCATCGGAAGATTTATTTTTGGGTAGAGGATGTGCAGGTTTCTAAGAGATAGAGATCCAGGTTCCGATACCTGAAGTCTTTGTGATTACAACATGCCAGACTGCGATCCCAGCATATCGAAAGGGGGAGTCTGAAGACATCCGAGTAGAGATTGTTCGTGGGGAGTTTGTTGGTGATGATGAAAAGAGAAGAGAAAGATTTGAGGATGCTTACACTGTGAGAAAGACTGAAGTCGTTGAAGACTCGACACTTAAGACTCGTCAACATCTGAGGGGGAGTCTGTTGGTGCAGTCATCTGTCGTCTTCGTCTTTTGTCGAGTCTCGTTCACGGTGCGGATCCGATCAAGCATGACATCACATGTGACATCACCTAGGTGACATCACATGAGATGTCATGAAATTTAGAAAAGCCATGATAACCGTTTGAAGATACAAAGGATATAAAGATCCAATCACAAAAGACAAAAGATGATGAGGTCCAATGGTGATTAACCATTTTTTGGTCCAGTGAGGTGATACTTTGTTGAGGTCCAATCGTTTGAAAGACAAACTCTTTACGTTGACCGTTTGGATAAGTGCTGACCGTTTGAATATCAAGTTATCGTTTGAAAGAGTGTGGCCGTTTGAGGCCTTCGTTTGAAACTTGTAACCGTTTGAAATGTTTTCAAACGGATAGGTTACAACTATAAATAGCTGTCATATCTGTTTCATTTGTAACGGTCAGGTCAAGTGTTACCGAGATGCTGCCGGTATTTCCTCTCACTGTAAACGTTGTCAATCGTATATAAAAGAGGATTATAGTATATTTCAAGCTGTGTACACGTCCGTTTCTTAGTTTCCGCCTCTGAAACGGATTTGAGCTCTTCCGAACGACTCGTTTAGGTCGCGAAACGATCCTACAACAACAGTCAATGTTAAACACAATATAATTGGACCGAACATAAATTTCACATATCAACTGACAAGGTCACGTGAATACTTGAGATTCGATTTCAAATAACCTAATCAACTCGTGCGACGTGGTTCAAAATTATAAGCGACCTAGTTATTTTAATTGACCACTTCGTGTGAAGTGATGTCACTCTGTGCGACGTGGTGGTCCAAACCGTGCGAAGTGGACAGATTTGGTACGATCTGATATCAAACCGCGTGAAGTGGGACAATTTGGTGCGAAGTGGCAAGATTTCAAACGAATTGGACAATTATCAACCAAACCGTGCGAACTGGACCTCTACTTTCACACGAACTGATACAATCTCGAACGAACTGACATGATATCGGTTGATTTTTAACAAAATTGATCACGTTTTAGGTCGATTTTAGATCTGATTTCTTCAAGGATTGATTAAAACTGTATTTCGCATGTAATATGTGAAAATCAGTCCATTTTATCCGGGAAAACTCAGTTAATTTTGAAAAAATGTGAAGAAAGTGAGTAGACATGAGATTTTCAGATGAAAACAAGTTGAATCGGTAAGAACTCTTCCTCCTGAGCTCTGATACCACTTGTAGGATCATTGTGAGACCTAAACGAGTCGATCAGAAGAGTTCTTGATCAATACGAGAGGCGGAAACAGACGTATTGATGTTGAATCAGCTTGATATGTGTGACAACCCTCAAATTTACATGTAACCGTACAACTTATTAATGATAATAAAAGTACTTGATGACTGTGCTGAATCATTTAACTGCTCTCCGATTACTGTGTTATAGTTACATGTGCATGTTAGCATACTAGTAGTATACAGAAAAGTTACTAAATAGTCTGGAATATTTTCCTAAGTGTTAGGAATTAATTATGTTACAAAAATATACCTATAAGACATCTTACGGAACAATTAAACAAATTAACGAAACAGTATCCGACCGAACAACCGGACATTACCCGGGACATCAAAATATTGTCAGAAATATTATTTTATTATTCTTAATTTAGTTACGGTCACAAAAATCCCTTTACACCATATAAACATGACATACACCCACTATACTTGAAAATACCCTTAACCTTCTAATTAAATACCTATTAGTTACCAAAAATTTTCACTTTACCCCCCCCCCCCCCCCCAAACCGAAAATCTGCCCATGATTACAAAATATTATGTTTAGATTTTTAGTTATGGAATCTTAATCCTCATTGTGCAATAGATATGCAATGATGACTATAGATTGGAGGTTGCAAGGTTCCAAGAAATGCTCATGATAGCATCAAGATCTTCACTCAACCTCACCTCCCTCCTCCCTCTTATTTTCAGCTCATACCCCCCCCTCTCTCCATAACCGAAAATCACCACCACCATTACTTACACACCTTAATCTTCTTCATACAAGTCCCTCTCCAAGCTTGAAGAACATTCAAAGTAGTTACAAGTTGAAGGATTCACAAAGAAGCATTGTTCAAGTCTCTAGCACCACCATCTTCATCATCTTTGCCCTAAGATTACTACCCTAGCCTTGTGCTAGTAGTAAGTCCCTTCACACCCTTGTTCCATCTTGTTCTTGTTATGTTTTGTTTGAATGTTCATGACACACAAAAGCTAAAACACTAAAATGTTGAACTTGAAATTCTGCATAAAAACCATAGATAAAAGGGTTGTATGAAGTTGAAATCTGGATGGTTTAGGGTTGGTTAAAGCATGATTGAAGTTTGAACATTTATTCATCGATAAACCATGGTTAGGGTCTTTGTTGATGCGTTTTTAGTAACTTTTACTTTGCAAACAGCAAGCTGAGTTGAATTTCCAGCCAACTTCAACAGGCTGTAACTGGACCGTTTTAAGTCGAAAAACTGATTTTCTGAAGCCTAAAATGTGTATTTTGGAATAACTAAACAAATGACGCTGGAATCGTAATTTTTCGAGATGGTTTACTATTTTTAAAAGACTGTTTTTGGACAGCAGCTCAAGCTGCATTTTTACTGTAGAAAAAGTGTGTTGTTTTCGGAGTCATAACTTGAAACTTGAGTAGAATCAACTCATGGAATTTTTACAGGGGATGGTCACCGTTGTCATGATGATCCTCCAATTGGAATTTCGTCAATCAGACTTACGATTAATTTTTAGTGAATTATTCCGTAAACTGCAATCAGAAAGTAACAAATCTGATTGCAGTCGGGAAAATGATTTTCTATAAAATATAGGTAACGAACTGGACTCTGATATTTTATCATAATAAATTTTGGAACATATAAGACCTTCTGTAAAAATTTGAGAATTTTTGAAACAAGTTAACTATTTTATTAAAATCCCCGAAAACAGCCCAGTTTTGAATATAAAAGCTGAAACGACATAAGTAGTGATTTTGCGTGTCTAAATGTCAGGTAGGCTATCTGAGAATAATCTAACATGTTATATGTCCATAAAAATGCTATGTGCAATGTCGTATGTTTGTCTATGAGTGGGGAATAGATGGGAAACTTATATGAGCATGAACCGTTAAAGTGATGCATGTTATGTGATAGATACGTGTAGGAACTTTGAGTTCTATTTGAAATCGCTAATAAACTAAGTGATAATTATACTAGGGCGTGATTGACCGACCTTGACTATTAGCTATATTTGAGAATCAAACCGAGCAACCAAGGTGAGTTCACACTCTTTCCAAGGCATGGGGTTCCCGGTGGGTTGGGAATGGGATTGAATGGCTACTCGAACTATCATTACTATTAAACTACTAACTACTGTCCTCGGATTGAAGGGCACGTACGTAAAGCCTACGTACACGACCATAAGACCATCAACTCTATCAATTGATGTCCCTCATTTATCGATTTAATCGCCGAGGCCTATGGCGAGCGGGTCATTAGTTAATAGCTATTAGGTTTAACAAACCTCACACCGTGCCAGTCGGACGGGCGTGTACTAATGGACTATGGGCAAAGGGTCAATGCTGATAGATATTGACTTAAGGCACCTCTTACATTTTCGTAGCAGTCGATACACATGGTCTAGTAACACATGGGAAGCCCCCACCAATCTTCGCAAACATGTCAGGAAAACCGCGATACGAATTTATACGATACATGATTTACAAAACGAACAAATGATTTACGAAACGAATGCTGTAACTAAACAACCAGCTATGAATTCACTCAACTTTGTTTTTGACTCGTTGTTACATGACTTACAGGTCGTTAAATGCTTGGAGCTTGCACAAGGAAGGAGTCGTTGTGGTGTACGGACTGTAATGTTCCGTGCTTAATGGTTAAATCCTTATGAACTTATTAAACTTGGATTTTAAACTTATGAACTGCGAACTTATGTTTTGAACTTTACGTTTATGCTTCCGCTGTCTAAATTAAAACTTGGTTAACTAGCTTTTGGTCACCAATCGTATTGTGTTGGCTTTAATTACTTAAATACGTTGTTCAGTATGATTGGTGGCTCGATCCTGGTCACGTCACGCCTCCAAGCGGTGGTACTCCGCATGGTGGATTTTGGGGGTGTGACAGATTGGTATCAGAGCCATTGGTTATAGTGAACTTGGTTTTAAAAAGGGGAAAGGCTTTTTGATAAAACCAGACTATAACCTATACAGTGCTCAACGATCCACAACGACGCTTCGCTCCACGTGCAAGACTCGACACAATAGGTGGTATGATTTATGTTTATATTGTCGGGTAGATAGTTCACACTATGCATTAGTTAACGTGATAACTGCTGTTTGAATCTTGTGTGCCTACTCTCTACTGTCGTCCCACACTTACGCACATTCATGACACTTTTCTCATTCACGTTGCTTCGTGGTGAAGATCATGAACGGACGCGGAGGACGAATCAACCTAACTCAATCCCAGTTGACGGCTCTGATCAATGAACGAGTTGTTGAGGCACTCGCAGCTGTCCCTGCAGGAGGTATAACCTGCCATATCAACCCATCTTAGGACGATTAGATCCTACCTTCGCGAACCGAATCTTGTCCTTTATCTTCGCGCCACAGGACAACATGCCCAACCTCCCGTTCCTTCGATCCGCAACCGATATAACAAAATGCTAACAACCACACCACGATTTCTACCGATCACAAGATTACCCCCCCCCCCTCATTACCTTGTTGGGTAGCTAATTGATATCTTATTTTGATCTACACCCTCGTATACCCAACTTAGCAAGCGGATGCCTCCTAATGATGGGATAGTCTTCGGGACATTCGAGGACGGCGATACGGATTACTCAACGTACATACGGACATGACGAACTACACATTTACCTCACCCTTTTTCCCCCCTTACACTACAAGAGTCGCACTTTGATCCTACGATGGTTTATCGTACTTATGTGAAATCTTTTCGCTAGCCTTTGTACCGACCTATGCTTAATGCAATGCCTAATTTCTACTATTGACTTACACAGAACCATCATTCCTTTACCACAGTGACGCTAGACACTAATGCAAACTCACTCTAGATTAGAGGGTTTGGAAGGCTCTAATTTCTATCATTGGTGACCACTTATTGAAACCTTGAGTGTGATGATGTGATTATACTCTCTCGAATGCGTTTTGGCGTCCTTTCTTTGGAACCTCACGATTAGGCAAACGTATTTTTAAATTCATTCACACGACCTAAGGAAACTCCTACGAACTTGATTGCTTACCGACTTGATAAATCGGAAACTCATCTAAGTTCGTGGATCTAGGTGAATTATTCCTCCTTCGCATGTGGGTGATGCAAGGAACGATCCCAACGTTGTGACGGGTAAGTTTCTTCTGGATGATTTCTTTGTTAATATTTTATTTGATTTGGGTGCCGATACTAGCTATGTGTCCTTAAAAGTTAGCCAAATTCTTAAGCGCACCCCAACACTTTTGAACACCAAACACACGGTAGAACTAGCAAACGGTAAGAGTCTTGAAATCACACACATAATTAAAGGTTGTAACCTCGTCTTAGCTGGTCACACTTTCTCTATCGATCTTATTCCCATCACACTTGGTAGTTTCGACGTCGTAATTGGGATGGACTGGCTATCTCATCATCAAGCGGAGATTATTTGCAAGGAGAAAAATCGTCCGCATTCCTCGTTCTGGTAAAGAACCTCTCATAATTCATGGCGACAAGAGTGGTGCTGTTGTGAGCATCATCTCTTTCCTTAAGGCCCAGAAGTGTTTGCGAAAGGGCCACACTGCTATCCTAGCCCTCGTTTCTGATACATCCTCAGAAGAAAAGAAGACAGAAGGCATTCCTATTGTGCGCGACTTTCCCGAGGTATTTCCTGAGGAATTACCTGGTCTTCCGCCTCATCGCCAAGTCGAGTTTCAAATCGAGCTAGCTCCTGGAGCAGCACCAATAGCTCGTGCACCTTATCGACTTGCTCCGTTAGAACTTGAAGAACTATCCACGCAACTACAAGAACTCTTGGAAAAGGGTTTTATACGTCCCAGCTCTTCGCCCTGGGGAGCTCCCGTCTTGTTTGTGAAGAAGAAAGACGGTACTTTCAGGATGTGTATTGACTACCCCGAGCTCAACAAGGTGACTGTGAAGAATCGTTATCCTCTTCCACGCATTGATGATTTGTTCGACCAGTTGCAAGGGTCGAGTTATTACTCTAAGATTGATTTGAGAACAGGCTACCATCAGCTGAGGGTCCGAGAGGAAGACGTCTCCAAAACAGCATTCAGAACTCGTTACGGCCATTATGAGTTTCTAGTTATGCCTTTCGGATTAACGAATGCACCTGCAGTTTTCATGGACCTCATGAACCGAGTGTGCAAGCCTTACCTGGATAAGTTTGTCATAGTGTTCATTGACGACATTCTGATCTATTCGAAAAGCCAGGAAGAACACGAGCAACACCTGAGGCTTATTCTGGAACTTCTTCGAAAAGAGCAGTTGTATGCAAGTTTTCGAAATGTGACTTCTGGCTTCGCGAAGTCCACTTTCGAGGCTATGTGGTAAACAAGGATGGAATTCATGTTGATCCATCCAAGGTTGACTCGATCAAGAACTGGCCTGCACATCGCACACCAACAGAAATCAGCCAATTCTTGGGTTTGGCAGGATATTACCGAAGATTTATCAAGGATTTCTCCAAGATTGCGCAACCCCTCACTTCACTGACTCAGAAGGGTGTCACCTATCGTTGGGGTGATGCACAGGAGTCCGCATTTCAGCACCTAAAAGATAGACTTTGTAGCGCGCCTATCCTCTCATTGCCCGAAGGCACAGATGATTTTGTGGTTTATTGCGACGCTTCCATCCAAGGACTTGGTTGTGTGTTGATGCAACGTGACAAGGTCATTGCCTACGCATCGCGCCAACTTAAAGTTCACGAAACGAACTACACTACACACGACCTGGAATTGGGAGCAGTTGTTTTCGCACTTAAGATATGGAGACATTACCTGTACGGTACCAAGTGCACCATTTACACCGATCACAGGAGTCTTGAGCATATCTTCAAGCAAAAGGAATTGAATATGCAACAACGCCGATGGGTAGAACTCTTGAACGATTATGAATGCGCTATCAAGTACCATCTGGGCAAAGCCAATGTTGTGGCCGATGCTCTCAGTCGAAAGGATACTATACCTAAGCGTGTACGTGCGTTACAACTTACCATCCAATCTAACCTTCCCGCCCAGATTCGCGATGCTCAGGTTGAAGCATTGAAAGCAGAAAACATCAGGGCTGAGTCCCTACGAGGATCGAGGCAATGGCTAGAACAAAAGAAAACGTCGCCTACTTTGTTGACGGGCGCATCTGGGTTCCACTGTATGGAGACCTACGCGAGCTTGAGATGGATGAAGCACATAAGTCTCGTTATTCAGTACATCCTGGTTCGGATAAGATGTACCACGACCTAAAGACTACAAACTGGTGGCCTGGTATGAAAGCCAGCATAGCAACCTACGTCGGTAAATGCTTGACGTGTGCTAGGGTCAAGGTCGAATATCAGAAACCATCAGGCCCACTTCAACAACCAGAGATACCTAAATGGAAATGGGAGCAAATTTCCATGGATTTCGTTACCGGCCTGCCCAGATCTCAACGCGGAAACGCAACCATTTGGATGATCGTGGATCGACTAACCAAGTCTGCACATTTTCTGCCTATCAAGGAAACGGATAAGTTTTCTACTCTAGCAGACATCTACCTAAAAGAAGTGGTATCAAGGCACGGAGTGCCAACCTCCATCATTTCTGATCATGATGCTCGTTTTACCTCTGAACTATGGCAAGCTATGCATAAGTCTTTTGGCTCACGGTTAGACATGAGCACCATCATCCACAGACGAATGGGCAATCTGAACGCACCATTCAGACTCTCGAAGACATGCTTAGGGCATGCGTAATCGACTTTGGTAACGGCTGGGAAAAGCATCTCCCGTTAGTGGAGTTTTCATATAACAACAGCTACCACACCAGCATCCAAGCCGCTCCATTTGAGGCATTGTACGGACGTAAATGCCGATCACCTCTCTGTTGGGCAGAAGTTGGTGACAGTCAAATCACTGGCCCAGAACTCGTAGTAGATACAACAGAAAAGATTGCTGAGGTACGACAGCGAATGGCGGCAGCTCGTGACCGTCAGAAAAGCTATGCCGATAAGCGAAGAAAACCACTCGAGTTCCAGGTTGGGGATCGAGTGCTACTCAAAGTCTCACCTTGGAAAGGTGTAGTTCGTTTTGGCAAACGAGGCAAACTCAATCCGCGTTACGTCGGACCATTCGAGATCATTGAGAGAATTGGCAAAGTGGCCTACAAGTTGAACCTACCGGAAGAACGCAGTGGAGTTCACAACGTATTCCATGTGTCGAATCTGAAGAAGTGTCTGTCAGATGAGACCCTCATAGTTCCTCTCAACGAGCTCACAATCGACGACAAGCTGCGATTCATCGAGGAACCAGTAGAGATTACGGATCAAGACGTTAAGATTCTCAAGCACACCAGAATACCTCTCGTCCGAGTTCGTTGGAATTCCCGTCGTGGCCCAGAGTATACCTGGGAACGAGAAGACCAAATGAAACTCAAGTATCCCCAGCTGTTTAAGAAAAGTGTAAACACCACTAAGACTGAAGCTACTGCAGAATTTCGGGACGAAATTCCAAATCAACAGGGGGATGATGTGACACCCCAGGAAAAAAAACCAGTAAACAATGCAACTTAACTAGCTTCCTGAGTAACCACGTGCTAAATTTCGGGACGAAATTTTCTTAACAGGGGGAGAATGTGACAACCCTCAAATTTACATGTAACCGTACAACTTATTAATGATAATAAAAGTACTTGATGACTGTGCTGAATCATTTAACTGCTCTCCGATTACTGTGTTATAGTTACATGTGCGTGTTAGCATACTAGTAGTATACAGAAAAGTTACTAAATAGTCTGGAATATTTTCCTAAGTGTTAGGAATTAATTATGTTACAAAAATATACCTATAAGACATCTTACGGAACAATTAAACAAATTAACGAAACAGTATCCGACCGAACAACCGGACATTACCCGGGACATCAAAATATTGTCAGAAATATTATTTTATTATTCTTAATTTAGTTACGGTCACAAAAATCCCTTTACACCATATAAACATGACATACACCCACTATACTTGAAAATACCCTTAACCTTCTAATTAAATACCTATTAGTTACCAAAAATTTTCACTTTACCCCCCCCCCCCAAACCGAAAATCTGCCCATGATTACAAAATATTATGTTTAGATTTTTAGTTATGGAATCTTAATCCTCATTGTGCAATAGATATGCAATGATGACTATAGATTGGAGGTTGCAAGGTTCCAAGAAATGCTCATGATAGCATCAAGATCTTCACTCAACCTCACCTCCCTCCTCCCTCTTATTTTCAGCTCATACCCCCCCCTCTCTCCATAACCGAAAATCACCACCACCATTACTTACACACCTTAATCTTCTTCATACAAGTCCCTCTCCAAGCTTGAAGAACATTCAAAGTAGTTACAAGTTGAAGGATTCACAAAGAAGCATTGTTCAAGTCTCTAGCACCACCATCTTCATCATCTTTGCCCTAAGATTACTACCCTAGCCTTGTGCTAGTAGTAAGTCCCTTCACACCCTTGTTCCATCTTGTTCTTGTTATGTTTTGTTTGAATGTTCATGACACACAAAAGCTAAAACACTAAAATGTTGAACTTGAAATTCTGCATAAAAACCATAGATAAAAGGGTTGTATGAAGTTGAAATCTGGATGGTTTAGGGTTGGTTAAAGCATGATTGAAGTTTGAACATTTATTCATCGATAAACCATGGTTAGGGTCTTTGTTGATGCGTTTTTAGTAACTTTTACTTTGCAAACAGCAAGCTGAGTTGAATTTCCAGCCAACTTCAACAGGCTGTAACTGGACCGTTTTAAGTCGAAAAACTGATTTTCTGAAGCCTAAAATGTGTATTTTGGAATAACTAAACAAATGACACCGGAATCGTAATTTTTCGAGAAGGTTTACTATTTTTAAAAGACTGTTTTTGGACAGCAGCTCAAGCTGCATTTTTAATGCAGAAAAAGTGTGTTGTTTTCGGAGTAATAACTTGAAACCTGAGTAGAATCAACTCATGGAATTTTTACAGGGGATGGTCACCGTTGTCATGATGATCCTCCAACTGGAATTTCGTCAATCGGACTTACGATTAATTTTTAGTGAATTATTCCGTAAACTGCAATCAGAAAGTAACAAATCTGATTGCAGTCGGGAAAATGATTTTCTATAAAATATAGGTAACGAACTGGACTCTGATATTTTATCATAATAAATTTTGGAACATATAAGACCTTCTGTAAAAATTTGAGAATTTTTGAAACAAGTTAACTATTTTATTAAAATCCCCGAAAACAGCCCAGTTTTGAATATAAAAGCTGAAACGACATAAGTAGTGATTTTGCGTGTCTAAATGTCGGGTAGGCTATCTAAGAATAATCTAACATGTTATATGTCCATAAAAATGCTATGTGCAATGTCGTATGTTTGTCTATGAGTGGGGAATAGATGGGAAACTTATATGAGCATGAACCGTTAAAGTGATGCATGTTATGTGATAGATACGTGTAGGAACTTTGTGTTCTATTTGAAATCACTAATAAACTAAGTGATAATTATACTAGGGCGTGATTGACCGACCTTGACTATTAGCTATATTTGAGAATCAAACCGAGCAACCAAGGTGAGTTCACACTCTTTCCAAGGCATGGGGTTCCCGGTGGGTTGGGAATGGGATTGAATGGCTACTCGAACTATCATTACTATTAAACTACTTACTACTGTCCTCGGATTGAAGGGCACGTACGTAAAGCCTACGTACATGACCATAAGACCATCAACTCTATCAATTGATGTCCCTCATTTATCGACTTAATCGCCGAGGCCTATGGCAAGCGGGTCATTAGTTAATAGCGCTATTAGGTTTAACAAACCTCACACCGTGCCAGTCGGACGGGCGTGTACTAATGGACTATGGGCAAAGGGTCAATGCTGATAGACATTGACTTAGGGCACCTCTTACATTTTCGTAGCAGTCGATACACATGGTCTAGTAACACATGGGAAGCCCCCACCAATCTTCGCAAACATGTCAGGAAGACCGCGATACGAATTTATACGATACATGATTTACAAAACGAACAAATGATTTACGAAACAAATGCTATAACTAAACAACCAGCTGTGAATTCACTCAACTTTGTTGTTGACTCATTGTTACATGACTTACAGGTCGTTAAATGCTTGGAGCTTGCACGAGGAAGGAGTCGTTGTGGTGTACGGACTGTAATGTTCCGTGCTTAATGGTTAAATACTTATGAACTTATTAAACTTGGATTTTAAACTTATGAACTGCGAACTTATGTTTTGAACTTTACGTTTATGCTTCCGCTGTCTAAATTAAAACTTGGTTAACTAGCTTTTGGTCACCAATCGTATTGTGTTGGCTTTAATTACTTAAATACGTTGTTCAGTATGATTGGTGGCTCGATCCTGGTCACGTCACGCCTCCAAGCGGTGGTACTCCGCATGGTGGATTTTGGGGGTGTGACAATATGCACTAAGAATAACTTTAACAGTCACTTGTATTGATATAACAACGTTTTACAGCCTTGGCGACACTTTGACAGAGCTTCGCTTCCAGAATCCAAAGTTACAAATGAATGACCAAGCTCAAGTATTTATAGGAGAGGCCAGTCCCCATGAACCTGACATTGCCCACTTCATGCGAAGTGGCCACTTCGCACGAACTGGCTTTGCCAGTTCGTGTGAACTGGTCAAACAACATTAAAACCCTATTTTCTTGACTTCTGAGCACTGGTTTATCCTATCTAGATACAAGACTTGATACAAGACGAAGTCGACAAACATATGCACCAACATTATGCTTGATGTGTTTAAAATGCAACATATAAATTACATCAAATGAGGCATAAAACTAACCCTTTTTTAGTACTAATGTTGGAAAAAGTGTGCTTTTGTCTTCCTTTTGTATTTTCGGGATTAAATGAGCGTAAATGAACAAAAGGAGCAAATATGCAGCAAAATCTAACATAATTACAAGAAAAGGAATAAACGTGGCATGCCCGACCCCTCAATAGCATCTTCCCAAGCAAAAACAAGTGAAAAGAAGGCTGACCACGGCCTCGTGCCCAGCGGACACGGGGGCGTGGCCAGGTGTCTGCAGAAAAGACAAAGCAATAGAAGCTTCTATTCCCGACACGGGGGCGTGCCCAGCTCAACACGACCGTGGTCAACGCTAAGATTCGCAGAATCCAAGCAAATCTTGAGAGTACAGATACGCTTCTGCACACGGGGCCGTGCCCAGCGGACACAGGGGCATGTGGAGCTAATGCAGACAAATTGCAATTAGTGAAGAAATAGAAAGTGGATGGACACGGGGCCGTGTCCAGCGGACACGGGGCCGTGTCCAGCGGACACGGGGCCGTGTCCAGCGGACACAGGGCCGTGTCCGGGCTTGTGTGCAGGCTATAAATAAAGGTGCTTGGTTCACTTCAAAGGCATCGCTTGGCAAACCACCTCTCTTACACTTCACCTACACTCCACCACCATCACAACCCACATCTACCACCATCATCCATCATCCATCATAGAGTGTGTGTAGTAGTCTCGGGATCTAAGATTGATAGTAAGAGTTCTTGACAATCAAAGGCCATGTTTGCCTAAGTCTCTTACATCACTTGGTGAAGACAAGCATTTAGTGTAATACTTTTGATTTTTAATCTTTTCGCACTTTTTATTTGGTTTTGTATTAATGACTTTAATAACTAGTTTCTTATGTTGAAGGTGAAACTTCCTTATCATTTATCCGTGGTGTCTTGGCGTTATTTTACTGTCTATATAAAATAAGAGATTTACACCATTCATATCTCTACGGTCTATATAGAGATATGATGGCTACCTGGTCGGGGGTTAAGGGAATGGTTTGGTAAGGTTCTTGCCTTGTTCAGTGTATAGATCCTACAATGACCTAGGTCAAGCTTAATAGGACCTCCTTCATACCCACTGGTATTAGATGGCGGGGGTGCGAATGGCTTGATCCCCTCATATGTAAACTACTATTAATACATTAAACCGACTACTTGGGATTGTATCCTTGCTGACTCAAACCACTTAGCCGAGCGTAACGTCACCTTCAAAAGAGGGGCCTACCACATTACGCATTAATAACTTAATTAATTATCTTTCAATATTCCGACCCTTTAGGATTGTATCCTTGCTGACTCAAACTACTGGGTTGAGGGTAACGTCACCTTCAAAAGAGGGGCCTACTACTATAACTAAGATAATCTCTTAAAAAGTGCAAAAGTGCGGAAATCATCAAAGGTTACACTAAAGGCGAGTCGGATCCAAGTGATTCATCTTGTCTAGCTGTTTTATTTTATTTTATTTTTATTTTTCAGCATTTTTAGTTTTTATTTTTGTTTTTAAAACTTTTTCTAAACTTTTGATTTGATTAGACGTTGACGATAAACCGGTACTAAAAACTCTTGTGTCCTTGGACGACCTCGGTATCTTACCAACGCTATACTACGCTCATGATGGGTGCACTTGCCCATATGTGTGTTTAGTGTTTGTAAGATATCGTGTTTTATAAATTTAAAACTTGACTAAAGTGTTAAAAAGGGCTTAAAATATAATTAAAAATTATATTCACACCAACACACATCAAGTTTTTGGCGCCGTTGCCGGGGACACAAGGATTTTAAGAAATCTTAAAATCGATGGCCTAATCAGTTTTTCAAAACTCTTTTTTATCGCGCGCACATTTTCTGCATTTGGTTAGTTTTTGCATTTATAGTAGCCTGAACACGGGGTCGTGTTCACTGAACACGGGGCCGTGCTGCATATTTTTTTTCAAAACTCTCAGATAAAGAGTCTGAACACGGGTCGTGTTCGCTGAACACGCCCCCGTGCTACACAAAACCAGTCACTTTTATTAAAACGCCTAGATACAGAACCTGAACACGGGCCGTGCTCACTGAACACGGGGCCGTGTCCGGCCTCTATTTCTGTTTTCATTTTTGTTTTCTGGTCTCGAGACTCTGTTGTGGTCTGCTGAGTGATTCTTATGGATCAATACTCAGGAGACTACAACTACCACTATGAGGAGGATGATTATAGGGAAGGCTATTGCACCATTTGTGGTAACCCTCATTCGGTACAATATTGTGACCTCTTTGAACCATCCACTTCATACAACCACTATGAGGAGCCCATGTACGAGCCATCAACTTCATATACATCCTATGAAGACCCAAGGTATGAACCTTCTCCCTCATATTCATATTTTGATGAACTAAGGTATGAGCCTTCACACTCATACTTTGAGGAACCAAGGTATGAGCCTCAATCTTCATATACTTACTATGAGGAACCATGGCGTGAACAACCTACCTCATATGAGTATTATGAAGAACAAAGTTATGACCCTTATCCATCATATACTTACGATGAGGAACAATTGTGTGAACCATCTACCTCATATGAGCATTCTGAGGAACCAAGGATCGAACTTCCGAATTCAAGCTTTGAGGATACCTATTCAACTCAATTTGACAAACCACCAACTATTTCACCCGTAGCCGAAAAGATAATAGAACACCTTAAAACTATCGAGCGCTATATAAAAGAAGCCCGCGCAAGGTAAGAGGAATCCCACGCAGGGGAAGAATTAACTTGTAATAAAGAAGATATAGTTGAAGAGATAAAAATGGAAGAACAAGTAAGTGAAAAGCCAACACATGAGTTAAACAACGAAAAAGGTGAGTCCGACAACGTTAAAATTCAAGAAGAGTCTTGTAGGATCGGAATCTGACCCGAACGAGTCAATCAGAGGAGTTTGATCAGATACAGGTGCGGAAAACAAGTACCTGATGTAGAAACAACTAGATATCACTTTAATTCTCTTTTCTCATTAATTTGACGCTTTTTACATGCAATTCTCACACCGGCAGCACCTCGGTATGGAATCCGGAAAATTACATTTGGGGGCCTCTCATACGGTATTTATAGGATTCTTGGACCTCTTTTACGGACGTGACGAATAAGCGGTCCAAGAATGTCCGTAAAAGGGGTTCCAGAGTTTAGGTTGTGGACCTCTTATTCGGCATGTCCGAATAAGCGGTCCAAGACTTTAAACCGTCTAAACTCTCCAGTTTTCTTGTAAAACACGCCCTAATCTATACAATACAATGTAAGACCTGATCCTAGACATCTAGACGTAATCAACAGATGTAGTGCACCAACAGACTCCCCCTCAGATGTTGATGGAGTCGCTAACACACCTTGACTTCAAAGTTATATCTTCACATCTTTAATCTAGATCAGTCTCTGGGCTTTCTCTTTCTCTCTATCTTCAGACTCTCCCTCTCGATTTACTGGCATTCTTTTGTTCTTCAGTAACATCTTCAGGATCTTTATCTGCTCTTCACAGGTTTTCAGAATTGATTTCCAGGATCGAAACTTGGCTTTCTTCTATCAGTATCGAAACCTGGTTACCTGCAAAATCTTAACCCAGAAATAAATTCTCTAATTTTATTACATATCACACATCTCTGCACTAACATATTACTCCCCCTCAAAACAAACTATGATAAACCACTTGAAGAAGGCTAGATTTAACGAAAACAGTTAGATTTACACAAACACTCCCCCTCAAATTCTGTTCATCATGTTTAGCACACGGAATTTTTGAAAATCAGTTTTCCAATATCAGTTGTCGAAAATCTTTTTGACTTTTTCAAAAATTATGCTAAAACACACACAAAATCTTTTTGGATTTTGAAATAAAGAAACTAAAATGCAGAAATAAACTATTTACAAACAATATTTTTTGTGAGCTCGTGCAAGAGGATCATATCAGTTTTGAGACAAATCACCAACACCGTTAAGCTTTAAACATTCTCAGTTTTAAACAATTTACCTAGATTGTCAGTATGTTTGTCCACGTAAATTTTCACACAAATTTCAATTGATTCGAGATACGAAATTAATGTTTTAGAAACTTAAACTTAATTGTGTATCACTCCATTTGAATATACTCCCGTATCCAGATCCCATATATTCAGTCTTACAGGTGAGTATACCACAGATGATATCTTGTAAAGGGGTTAAATGCGAAACCGTGAGAGCTCAGGTCAGAACTTCCGTTCAGCAGAGAGATGACGGCTCGACTTTTGGTGGGTCCCCTTTAGAGGATCTTTTTGCATTTCAACAGCAGCGACTATCAATTTTATTGTTTCATCAGCATGCTGAGGGCGAAGCTTATGTTTCAAAGCTTTAGCAGAAAGTATTATCCGGGGACTAGGTCAGTACTTCCATACAGCAGAAGTCCCGGGATAATACCCCAGATATCACTGAGTATAAAGACCTAGTATCTCAGAATACCGGACCTTTCAAACAAGATTTCGGGGGTTACCCATATATTCAAGAATAGTTACCCACGAATTAAGCAAGTTTGATTTAGGTTTATATCTCGTTTCAATTTACTAAATGTGCGAAAATCTACTGACACATCCGCAGTAAGATCGTTTATCACATTTTGACTTTCCAATTCTTTAGCGTGTCATGATAGTCCACTGATGTACTATCATTTCCTCTTTTTCGCAACAAAACTCATTTTTGAATTTTATCATGTTTTTGGCTTTTTCAAATTTTCAAATGTTTTTGGATTTTCTGAAATTTCCCTACTCCCCCTAAAATGCAAACACATTTTAAAGAAAATTTGAAAACTTCTAAATTTTTACCTACTAGAAACATAAAAAGTAAAACAAACTATACAGAAACTTGACAACTGACACTGAATCACATCAAATCGCCATTCACTAGGCATAAACAATCTGAACTCCCCCTATCACAAATCATTTTCTCATTTAGATTTCAAAACACTTAAGTTTGTTTTAATCAAAATGATTTTTCCGGAAAATGAATATGTGTTGATAACAACCACTTGTAGGTTTATCAATCTTAAAAACGGGGATGTGGTTCATCATCTTGTCTATCTTTTGTCATGAATAGTAAATCAAGTACAAATTAATGTCTCTGATTTACTATTTGCCTCTAAGAACCTTCTGTACCACTTGTAAATGTACTAAAAAAATACACTCAAAAATTTAACCACAAATACCACTTGTGGAATCAAGATTACCACTTGTAGATACCCAAAAAACTACCACGTGTAGGAATATTACGTCTACATCACCATTATATCAATCAAAATGCCGATTCCTGCTTCACAATTAACCACCTGGAAGCTCCGGCATAGTCCTTTCACCTGCAAACAAAACATTCAAACATTAAACACACACATTCAAACTTCTCAAATACAAGAAAGATGCCGATTCATGATCCACGATAAAAACTTGGGATCTCCGGCGTAGTCCTTTAGACTATCATGGAAAACAAACATCCATCCAAGTCTTCTCAGACTTGATGGATTTCAACTCCTGAGCAGTCAGGTTGTATGTAGCCTTTTTCGTAGCGTAAAAATCTTTGACCCCCTTTGCTCTTCCACTCAACATTTTCCCAAAAATTTTCTTAACATTCCCGTTGAATGTTTTCTCGACATCAAAATCATTCTTTTCTTTGTAGAACTGATTTGAAATCTCAGTTTTTCCCACTTTCTTCTTTACTTCGTCAAACTTCAATGATGGAAACTCCTCATCATTTACCAAAATCTTCTTTTCAACCTGTGGCTCTTCTGGCTTTGTGGAACCAGATTCATCGCCGACATTTACTTCATCTTTCTTTGCAACCCAGACCTGGTTGTCCTTTCCTTTCTTCTCATACTTGTTCTTTTGTGAACATTCACCAACCTCGAATTTTGAATTCTCAAACATTCTAAGTTTTTCAGTTGGTGGTTCAACATCAACAACTTTCTCTTTCAACTTCTGAGAAACTCCCTGTTTTGCTTTGGTATTCTGTGTACAGTTCCATGCAATGTGACCAACTTCATTGCATCTGTAACAGGTACGAGTCTCTCTTTGATAAAACACTTCAGCTCCATTTCTCTTTCTTTCAGCAAGAAACTCCTGGTTTGACTGTTTCCAGAACGGTTTCTTCTGTTCTTCATCCGAACTTCCACCTGACACAAATTCAGTTTTTGTTTTAGAATTTTTATCATTTTTATGGTTTTCTGGTGGAATAAAACCAAGACCTTTCTTTTTGTAGCTACGATTTTGGTTAGGTTTCTTTTGAAAACCAGAACCAGAATTGTTGCCCTTTTTCTTATTTAAACGTTGCTGAACTCTAGAAGTATATTTTTTAGGTTTTTCAAAACTTTTCAAACCTTTTAATTCTGAAATATTGATTTCTGTTAGTTTGAAAGTTTTGTTTATTAGTTCCGTTTTAATACTCATTATAGGGATCTCTTTATTGTAATATAATTTGTCCGAACCTTTCAAAGTATAAACAACTTCGAATGATTCATCATTCAAATTTGACTGTGAAAGCAAAAATTCTAAACTATAAGACCGTTTAACCGACGAATTTGAACTTTTGACTGACGACTTTGACCCTTCAGACTCAGATTTCGACTCGGACTCCTCATCAGTATCCAACACCTGATCGACCACCTTTTTAATTAACTCAGACTCATGATCAGTATCAGACGAGGTAAACGTGACATCAATATTGTCTGGTAAAACGTCAGTTGTGTCGGTTTTTAACTGAATATTGACTGCTTTCTCCAATTGCTCCTCATTTGGTTTCCTAGGAGAATACCCATCCCAAATTGGAGGTGGACACTTGTTATAGCTAACAGTCGTTTTCTTACCACAGTCATTCTTCTTCTTTTGCTTCTCATCTTGAAAAGCTTCTAAACCTGCAACAGTTGGATAAACACGATCAATAAGATAATCAGAAGTAGTGTAGCTTAACAACAACCTCCTAATTCTCTCATTCTCTATCTTTTCGATTTCCAACTCCTGCTTCCATTTGGCACTCTCTTAAATGTAAAAATTTATTGCCTTTTGTTTCGACATCAAAGTAGCATTCATCATGGTAAGCGCTTGTTCTCTCTCTGAGTTTGTTGTTTGAAGACCAGTTACTGTTCTGTTCAACACGTCGTACGATTCCTTCACATAATTGAGGTTGAACAATAACTGCTCCTTCTTCTTTTCATACTCAGATATGATGTCGTCTTTAGCTGCACAGTTCTTGCAATCTTCCAAGCACTTCTCGCACGGCTTGATGACTTCAATAATCTTCTCAACTTCGATTGTTTTAACAACTTCAATCACCTTTTCCACTTCAACCACCTTCTCTACTTCAATAACAACCTCAGTAATCTTCTCAGCAACATTCTCAGCATTTTGAACATCGCCTTCAGATTCAGTTTCATCGCCTTCAGATTCAGTTTGTTGTTCTTTAGCAGCTCGTTTTCCCTTCAGTTTCTCCATGCAATCTGCAAAATAAACATGAAAACTTTTAGGAGAAAGATGAGTCTTAGCAACATTTATAAGTTTTTCTCCCTCATCATCACTGCTGTTGTGAACTGGTGATTGATCAAAGTGAACAGATTTTTCAGACTCATTATCAGATAAATCAGAAACAGTTGGTGATTTATCAAAAACAACAGCCTTTTCTGAATCAATCTCATTCTGAACACTCTCATCAGAACTAACTGCATATTCAACATTTTCATCTGAATCTGTTGAAATTTCTCCAGATCTTTCAGAAATTTTATCATCAACACCATCTGAACTTTCATCAGATGACACAGATTTTTCATCTCCACTTGATACATTCTCTCCAATAAATCTCATCCAAGTAGCAAACAAATTTGGCTCTCGGACGATCTTTGCAATGAAAGCTTTATAATCTCCATTCTCATCAACAAACATATCCCAACTAAAACCTTCTGGTAGTTTCTCATCATCTTGATCAACAATGCGTGCGGCTGTGGCTTCAGATGATATGAAATCACTCCAGCTGAAATCTACCAAACATGCTCTTTTCGGATCTTCTATCTTTCCTCCGTGAGCTGTTTGAGGTTCTTGGGATCGACCGACTTGCTGATAGATAGCTTTGCGGTAGTAGTCATCTTTCCCAAATGGATTTTGTGCTCCGCTAGCCTCTCTTCCTTTGCATTCCCGCTTGAAATGGCCTTTCTCCCTGCAACGAAAACACGTAACTTTAGATTTATCAAAACCTAAAGTAGACACATGTGCATCAAGAAAGTCATTTCTTCCGGTAATGGTTTTGAATTTCTCAGCTCGTCGAAGAACACTTGCAAGACACCATTTGATATCCATAAGTTCCATCTCTTCGGCGTCTATCTGATCGTAATCCTCTTTGGTGAGCATAGGATTTCCGATTCGACCGGCTACAAAACCTTCATAGGATAACAAAACAGAACCCAGAAGTGCCATGTGATCTTTAGCAGTGTCTTCAGAAAAGCTTTGACCTTCTGGAAGATTGAGAGCTATGTTGCACTGAATTATGTATCCATTTCCGGTTTTTGTACTTTGAGACTGAAAACTTGTGTTAGTATCTTTCGGATTCACACTCGGAAATGATGAAAATCCACTGCTGCTCTTGTTTGAACCCTGATCAGCTTTTTCTGATGAATCTCCAGCACTGAATGCAGTTTGTATTTTCGGACTTCTTTCAGATTCAGTAACTGGAACACTTCCTTTATAGTACATTTTAACATCCTGTTGACCACTAGGATTGTTCATCCTAGCGATCTTTTGCTGTTCAAGATTCTGGGCTTCTAATTTTTCAATAAACTGCCCAATTGTCAGTCCATCATAAACGCCCGTGTTTTTCAAGATCATTAAATACGTTCCCCACTCTTTTTGAGGTAACGCATCAGCCAACTTATCAACATATTCTTCACGACCTTTATCGACACCAATCATTGTTAATGATCTCACTAAGTGACAATATCGTTCAATTAGCGCCTTAGTATCCTCTCCTGGTAAACTGCTAAAAAGATCGAACTCTTTCTTGAGTAATGCCTTTTTGCTTTTAACCATGCTCGCACTACCCTCGAACTTGACCTGAAGAGCATCCCAAATCGATTTAGCTGTTTTGTCGTGTTGTAGCAAGATGAAAATATCTTCTTTGATTGCTTGCTGTAATAAACTGATCATCATTTTCTCTGCTCTGTACATTGCACGTTCTTGATCTGAGAATTCAGATATTTCTTTTACAACATTCATCTCTGTTCTCGGTAACGAATACTTCTTCAAAATGCATTCCCACGATCTGAGATGATTTGCCTGAACCCAGTTTTCAAAACGATCTTTCCACCCGTAGTATTCTTCAATACTCATAAGTTTCGGGGGTTTCTGGGTGGTTCCCGTCTCATTTTCAAGATTCATGGCTTGAGCAATCGTGGCTGGAGTACTCGGTGTAGCAAATGCGTTGAAAAATTCTGAACCCATGCTTCAAGAATCAGATGATATTTCGGAAAATACCTGACGATCTTGAAATTCCTGATGTAGAAAAACAAACAAAACACGATCAGTTTAACAATTATCGATTAACAGAAACTAACTGATACTCGGACCGGTGAATATTCTGTGCGGAATTGAAAGTTGACAGACTGAGCAGACTGAAAATTGACACATTGGGCGAACTGAACTTGATGCGGACTGAGATTCAAATTTTTAAGCCGTATGAAAAAGTTATGACCCGGCAAAATCACACGACCTGGAACAAATTTTAATTTGTACGAGCTAGCACCTGATAATGATGTTGAAGCAAACCGTGCAAACAAGCAAACAAGTAACAGTCAACAAGCAAACAAATAACAGTCCTACATTACTACACAAACATTTGACCAACAAATTAATGGTTTATAAAATTCTCATGGGTGGCACACTTTAAGAAATACAAATCATTGATTGGGCTAATATGGGCGGCAAACCAATCAGTCAACAACACACTTAAAACTAATCACGTGGGCCTCTCTAATGTAGTTGGTTGATTAAGGACGGCACTAGCTACATGGACAGTGCAAAGATTGGGCTTCTTGTGATTGGGTCAAGAGACTTAGTGGGGCGGTGTAATCTTCTTAAATGGGCGGTGCTTATTAAGTAATTGGTTCAATTTTGAGTTAATGGACGGCACAACTTTAATGATCACACGTTTCAATTTATGAGCTTCACATGCAGACACCGACAACACCTGTAATCATCAGACAAACATGTGAAGAAGGTGACACAAAAGCGATCCACTGTGGAGCTTTATAAGCGAACCAGTCTAAGTGACCAATAAGCGAGCCGCCATGTCACATAAGCGGTTCAGTAGTTTCCCTAAGAGCGATTCAACATGTTCCACATGAGCGATTCACATGAAGTTACCCTATGAGCGGTTCAAACTGACCATAAAAGCGATCCTCAACAAATTTTTTCGAGCGGTTCAAACCAATAAGTCAAATAAGCAAGCCTAAAATTTGTCAAAATGAGCGGTTCATGCAAGGTCAAAAAAGCGATCCAGGGGTATTCCAAAAAGCGAACAAGACTCGGACATCATTTTGACCCACTATATCTTTGAATTACGACACCAAACTTTCAAGGGTTTGTCACTATACTATCGCGTACAATCCCTGAGATTTTGAGCAAGTTTCTACCGTGAAAAATATCTGAATCTGAAAAAGAATGAGTAGAAGACAGAATTTTCGACGAATTTCAGCTATTTCCTGTAGAACTCCTCCTCCTGAAGCTCTGATACCACTTGTAGGATCGGAATCTGACCCGAACGAGTCAATCAGAGGAGTTTGATCAGATACAGGTGCGGAAAACAAGTACCTGATGTAGAAACAGCTAGATATCACTTTAATTCTCTTTTCTCATTAATTTGACGCTTTTTACATGCAATTCTCACACCGGCAGCACCTCGGTATGGAATCCGGAAAATTACATTTGGGGGCCTCTCATACGGTATTTATAGGATTCTTGGACCTCTTTTACGGACGTGACGAATAAGCGGTCCAAGAATGTCCGTAAAAGGGGTTCCAGAGTTTAGGTTGTGGACCTCTTATTCGGCATGTCCGAATAAGCGGTCCAAGACTTTAAACCGTCTAAACTCTCCAGTTTTCTTGTAAAACACGCCCTAATCTATACAATACAATGTAAGACCTGATCCTAGACATCTAGACGTAATCAACAGATGTAGTGCACCAACAAGTCTAATTTTAAAGAAATTAATCTCTTGACACCTTCTTTCGAAAATCATTGTTTAGTACCCACTCATGCAAAGTTTTTAAAAGAGTTAAACACTAACACTAAAATTGACGAAACGGTAAGCATTAAGTTAACAAATGATCAAACCAAGCTAATAAAAGAAGATCCATTTGAAATTAACATTACACCGGTTCCATGTTTTTTTTTTTCAAAATTCCTTTATTAGTAATATTACAATTGATAAAGATCTTTGTGTTAATATAATGCCAAACTACATTTTCGAGAAATTAAGTATTAGCGATTTTTCTCCACTTCAAATACCTATTTTTCTATTTAATCGGAAAACAATAAAATCAATAGGGAAAGTTGAGGATGTATTGGTCCAAACCAATCAAATGGTAATCCCAACCGACTTTGTCATCCTTGATGACGCTCCACTAGTGTTGGGAAGACCTTTTGTAAAGACCCACGAAGCTTTGAAAAATCGGAAGTACAACAATCTACCTATTCAATTAGGGGCATTCAAAAAAGTGTCGATCTTGAGCGTTCAATGAAATATCCATTCGGCAATAATGACCCCCTAATTGAAGATGAAGATGAACCACCCGATACAAGAGAAGAAATTGACCACTTTGTTGAAGAAGAGGTCACCATAGAACAAACCTTTGTGGTTCTTGATCGAAATGAGCAACCAAATAAGGAGTCTCCTAAACACCCACCTCTTGAGGTCAAAGAACTTCCAAAAGGTTTGGAATATGCTTTTCTCGACAAAGATGGTAAATCACCTCTAATTATTTCATCAAAATTAACTAGTTTATAAAAAAAGAAATTAATCAAGCCTTAAAATAACACAAAAACGCAATCGCTTGGAACCTTGTAGATATTAAAGGAATCAGTCCTTCCATGTGCACACACAAAATTTTAATGAATGATGACTATAGATCGGTAATACAACCGCAATGTAGAGTAAATCCAAACGTCCAAGAAGTGGTTAAAAAGGAAGTCATCAAATTACTTGACGCCGAACTCATTTACCCAATCTCCGATAGTCCTAGGTTAAGTCCCGTCCAAGTAGTGCCTAAGAAAGGAGGTATGACGGTAATAACTAACGAGAAAAATGAATTAATACCAATAAGAATCGTCACAGGATGGAGAGTATGTATAGATCATCGCCGATTAAATGAAGAAACAAGGAAAGACCACTTTCCTTTACCTTTTATTGATCAAATGTTAGAAAGATTATCCGGTCACAAATTTTATTGTTTCTTAGATGGTTTTTCAGGTTACTTTCAAATACCGATAGCACCCGAAGACCAAGAAAGGACAACATTTACATGTCCCTACGGAACTTTTGCTTATCGACTCATGCCTTTTGGTCTATGTAATGCCCCCGCAACCTTTCAACGTTGCATGGTGGCCATCTTCCATGATATGATAGAAAGGACAATGGAAGTCTTCATGGACGACTTTTCTATCTTTGGAGATTCATACGACCAATGCCTCAATAACCTTGAATGGATTCTATCCCGATGTGAGGAAACTAACCTCGCCCTTAACTGGGAAAAATGTCATTTCATGGTAACGGAGGGAATAGTACTCGGTCATAAAATCTCAAGCGAAGGAATGGAGGTTGATCGAGCAAAAATAGACACTATTTCTCGATTACCACCCCATCCTCCATTAGAGCTATCAGAAGTTTCCTTGGGCATGCTAGATTTTATAGACGATTTATCAAAGACTTTTCAAAAATCTCAAGACCTCTAACAAAATTACTTGAAAAAGATGCCCCTTTCATCTTTGACAAGGATTGCAACCAAGCATTTCTAACACTAAAAGAAATGCTAGTCAATGACCTATCATGATAGCACCTGATTGGAAATTACCCTTCGAAATCATGTGTGATGCAAGTGACTTAATGAAAAGACAAGCATTTTCACCCAATATATTACGCTAGTAAAACACTTAATGATGCACAAGAAAATTACACAACAAAAGAAAATGAATTACTAACTGTAGTATTTGCTTTTGATAAATTTCGTTCTTATCTTGTTCTTTCTAAACGATAGTTTATATAGACCATGTAGCCATTCGATATCTCTTTAAGAAACAGGATGCTAAACCGTGTTTAATTCGGTGGATTCTACTCCTCCAAGAATTCGACATTGAAATAAAAGACAAAAGAGGAGCAGAAAACACTGCTGCAGATCATCTTTCTCACTTGGAAGACCCAGCTTTGGAGGCAACTAGGGATGAGCAAATCAATGAAAAATTCCCAACAGAGTCCCTAGAAATGGTGGAATACCGAGAAGAGCCATGGTACGCCGACTATGCTAACTACTTAGCTAGTGGTATAGTCGCAAAAGGGTGGCCACATCATCAAAGAAAAAAAATCTTTGCTGATGTAAAGCATTATTTTTGTGAAGATCCTTATCTTTTCAAAATGTGTGCCGACCAACTTATCCGTCGATGCGTACATGGTAGTGAAGCAAGAAGAATTCTCCACCATTGTCATGAGGGTCCATACGGAGGACATCATGGTTGTGACAACTCGAGTTTCTGACTTTCACTTTCGCATTAAATGCGCGTTGACTTTGACTGTTTAGTAGTTGACTTGTTGGACTTGTAATTGTACGCGTTGTGTTTTAATGAAACGTGTTGTCATTGTGCATACATGTAATTACTTGTTGTTGTGAAAGATAATATTAGAAATTATTATTTAATACACTTAGTCTAGATCGAAGCATATCTTTCGATTCGAAGGATCAACTTCCGGTTCGAAGGGTCTCGAAACATATCCTTCGACCAAGAACTTTATCCTTCGACATCCTTCGGCCACGAAACATATCCTTCGGCTGGAATTCAGATCCTTCGGCCCAGTCTTTCAGATGGGCTTGGCCCATTTCTGTGATAAGTTTAAATACGTGACTGCATGTAAGTCATCAGTTAGTTTTCAAAAAACCCTAGTTCTATTGTGTGTGTGTGACGGCATATAGCAGACCTACTCTCTGTTCGAAGGATTTCATTCCGTAATCCAGATTTCCGGTTAGTGTGTGGTGTTGTTTACGATGCTTTGATTTTCACGATGCTTTGATTTCATGATTTATCTATTGTCTTGCGATATATTGTTGTATGTTAATCGGATATGCATGACTATCGGATCTGTTTTGATGTTGTTCAATGATAATGTGTTATGGATCGGTTGTGATAACCGGATATGTATGTTAGGTAGTTGAACTGAATGATGATTATGTTTACATGACACATAGATGACGATTCGGATTTGGTTGATGATTGATTCTATTACCGTTAAATGATTTCTAGGAATGATAGTAACTGTCGTAGATGATCTTGTGCCTTCTGTGTAATGTAACTGATGAGATGTGCTTGTTAATGATGATGACGGCTGTAGATGATTAGGGTTTCTGTTTCTGTAACTGGCTGCGTGGTAAACGTAACTGATATTCCGTAACTGATATGTATCGAAAGATACTTGCTACTCGAAACATAGTTGTTGTCGAAAGATGCTTGTTGACCGAACCATAGTAGTGTTGACCGAAGGATAACTCTGACCGAACCATAGTAACTTTGACCGAAAGATAGTTTGGACCGAACCATAACTTTGACCGAAAGATAGCTTTGACCGAAAGATGACAGTGGTCCGAAACATAACATTCGGTCCGAAGGATAATTGTGTTAACTGTTGTCGAAAGATAACAGAGGACCGAAAGATATTAGGGGTTATAAACATCCTTCGAAGGATGGGAATGTATGTTTGACTTATTTGGCATGCCATGCTTGGTGATGAATGATTTTGTGTATACTAGCTGATGAGTTAATGTGAAACAATACGTGCTGTGCCGTTATGCAAACTGACTGTTATGTGAACATTAAATTGCATGCGTATCAATGTGAACATGAACTGATTTGTTATACGTGTATACGATAGGACGTGATTAATTACTAGTGAGCGCATAACCTAGCATACCGAGCAAACCAAGGTGAGTTCACACGAGCCAAGGCATGGGTTCCCAGGGTGGGAATGGGTTGGATGATTACTTGTGCATACTTTGATATTATAACGAACGATTAACTGTTGATGCTTACGAACTGCTTTCGCACACACCCTGGTCGGTAAAGACTATGGTCGCGAACGAACTACTCAACTGCCTTCGCACACACCCTGGTCGGTAAAGACTATGGTCGCGAACGAACTGATTAACCGCCTTCGCACACACCCTGGTCGGTAAAGACTATGGTCGCGAACTATTCAAACTTAATCTTCGCACACCTGCCTGGGAGGCCGCGATGGAACTAATCATATGGAACGTAACGATTAAACCATTACTCACACTATACGATATTGAACTTTAAACTGTGAACTCGCTCAACTAGTTTGTTGATTATCTGCTGCATGCCTTGCAGGACCTTAGGTACTTATGGAGCTTGCACTGGAGGAGCGGGACGTTGTGGGCAGTGGATTATGAACGCTATGTTTAAACATTTCGAATAATTGAACTTATGGTTTACTTGGGTTATTTACTTATGCTTCCGCTACTGATACTATGTTTGTTTTGAAACATCAATTGTATTGAATGAGGTTTTACGAACTACTTTATTTATGTTATGCTATGTTCAATATGATTGGTGGCTTGATCCTGGTCAGTCACGCTCCCAAGCGGTGATACTCCGCAGGTGGATTTTGGGGGTGTGACAGATTGGTATCAGAGCCATTGGTTATAGAGAACTTGGTTTTAATATGGAAAAACGTTTTATTAAAACCAGACTATAACCAGAACAGTGCTCTCAACGATCCACAACGACGCTTCGCTCCACGTGCAAGGCTCAACTTCCTAGGTAATAAGGTTTATGTTTATTGCCTACATGCTAGGATTTGCATAGAACTTTGCTCGTAGTATGCTTACATTACTTTGCTCACAACTTGACATTGCATGAGAATACTTATGTGCTTACACTCTTCTGTCATCGCACTATTCGCGAACCTTTCTCACTTATGTTGCCTTTGATGTGAAGATCAATGGCCGCACGAATTACCATGACTCAAGCCCAGCTAGAGGCTCTCGTTGCTGCGGCAGTTGCAGCCGCCCAAGCAGGTAGTATACCCTGCAGTATAGACACTAGGATCTTTAGATCCTACATTAATTCTCGTACTTAACTTTGCCCTATTCGTACACAATAGGTCAACCCGCTCAGCAACAACCTGGGTGCACATTCAAGAATTTCATGGACTGTCGTCCTAGCTCGTTCAGTGGCACGGAGGGGGCAGTTGGACTCCTCCACTGGTTTGAAAAGCTCGAGTCGGTTTTCGAAATGTGTGAATGCCCTGAGGCTCGCAGGGTGAAGTTCGCCACTGGCACACTTGAAGGGATTGCGCTCACTTGGTGGAACGCACAAGTGCAGATCTTAGGGTTGGCAGCTGCTAACGCCACCCCATGGAACGACTTTAAGGAACTCATCAAGCGTGAGTACTGCACGCGTGAAGATATTCATAAGTTGGAGGATGAGCTTTATAATCTGAAGATGGTCGGATCGGAAATTGAAGCGTATACTAAACGGTCGAATGAGTTGGCTGTGTTATGTCCAACTATGGTGGACCCTCCTTACAAGCGTATTGAGTTGTATCTCAAAGGTTTGGTGCCAGAAATACAGAGCCACGTTACCTCGGCTAACCTCAACAATATCCAGGAAATACAGCGTCTCGCTCATCGCATCACCGATCAGGCAGTGGATCAGAATAAACTGCCGAAGCGTGTCGGCGCTACTGCTACAGCTGTTACTTCAGTCACCCCCACTGCTGCTACTTCTGCCACACCCAGCGAGAATAAAAGAAAGTGGGACGGGGATTCCAGCAGGGGATCAGCGTCTGTTCAGTCCCAAACTCAGCAACGTCGCACCAACGATTACCAGAGTCCGAGTCAGCAATCATCGGGCAGTCAGGGACATAGTGGTTATAAGGGAAATCACCCGTGGTGTAACAGGTGCAACAAACACCACAGTGGAAGATGTCGCAGGAGTCAGTGTCAAAGATGTCACAAGCCGGGTCATGAGGCTAAAGATTGTAGAAGCTCGCGTCCAGCAAACCAGCACCAGCAACTTCCACCGCCAGCTCCACAGAATCAGCAGCAGCAGCCACAGCGTGGAAACCGGGGGTGTTTCCAGTGTGGGGCTGAAGGTCACTACAAACGCGATTGCCCTCAGTTGAACCAGAATCGCAATAACAACAACAACCAGGGCAACGGGAATAACAACAATCAGGGTAATGGTAACAACAACAACGGCAATGAAGCTCGAGGTCGTGCTTTTGTGTTGGGTCGAGGAGATGCAGTGAATGATCCCAATGTGGTTATGGGTAAGTTTCTTCTCGACGATATTTATGTTACTGTTTTATTTGATTCGGGTGCTGATACAAGTTATATGTCACTGAAAATGGGTAAATTATTAAAACGTACACCAACACCCCTAGACACCAAACACGTCGTAGAACTAGCCAATGGTAAAAGTGTAGAAGCCACACAGGTAGTCAAGGGTTGTAGTATTGTTCTAGCGGGTCAGACTTTCTCGATTGATCTCATACCCATAGTTTTGGGTAGTTTCGACGTCGTCATCGGTATGGATTGGTTATCCCAACATCATGCGGAGATCTTATGCAAAGAAAAAGTTATTCGTATTCCTCGCTCCAGTCAGGAACCTCTCGAAGTACAAGGTGACAAGAGTGGTGCTGTGGTTGGCATCATCTCTTACTTAAAGGCGCAGAAATGTTTACGAAAGGGACATACTGCCATTCTGGCACTTGTCACTGACGCATCAGCAAAGGAAAAGAAGCTGGAGGATATACCAGTTGTGCGTGATTTTCCTCAAGTGTTTCCTGAAGATTTACCTGGTTTACCTCCTCATCGTCAAGTCGAGTTTCAGATTGAGTTAGCTCCTGGAGCAGCACCAATAGCCCGCGCACCGTATCGTTTAGCTCCAACCGAACTGGAAGAACTGTCGAAGCAGCTACAAGAGCTCTTGGAAAAGGGCTTTATTCGTCCAAGCTCCTCACCTTGGGGAGCTCCAGTGTTATTTGTGAAGAAGAAAGACGGTACGTTCAGAATGTGTATAGACTACCGTGAACTCAACAAGGTGACGGTGAAGAACCGTTATCCTCTTCCGCGCATCGACGACTTATTCGACCAGTTGCAAGGGTCGTGTTACTATTCCAAGATTGATTTAAGGTCAGGGTATCATCAGCTGAGAGTCCGGGATGAGGACGTCTCCAAAACCGCTTTCAGAACTCGCTACGGTCATTACGAGTTTCTGGTCATGCCATTCGGGCTTACGAACGCGCCTGCAGTCTTCATGGATCTTATGAACAGGGTGTGCAAACCCTATCTCGACAAGTTTGTTATCGTTTTCATCGACGACATTTTGATTTACTCCAAGAGTCAGGAGGAGCACGAGCAGCACTTACGCCTTATCTTGGAACTTCTTCGAAAGGAGCAACTGTATGCAAAGTTTTCAAAATGCGACTTCTGGCTTCGTGAAGTCCACTTCTTAGGCCATGTGGTGAACAAGGATGGGATTCATGTCGATCCATCCAAGGTTGACTCGATCAGAAACTGGCCAGCACCGCGTACACCGACAGAAATACGCCAATTCTTGGGTTTGGCGGGTTACTACAGGCGATTTATTAAAGACTTCTCAAAGATCGCGCAACCACTTACTACGCTAACACAGAAAGGTGTCGTTTACAGATGGGGTAATACGCAAGAGACCGCTTTTCAGTACTTAAAGGATAGGCTTTGCAGCGCACCTATTCTTTCATTGCCAGAGGGCACGGATGACTTCGTGGTTTATTGTGACGCATCAATACAGGGTCTGGGTTGCGTATTGATGCAGCGGGATAAAGTGATAGCCTACGCTTCTCGGCAACTCAAGGTTCATGAACGGAACTACACGACGCACGATTTAGAGCTGGGAGCTGTTGTTTTCGCGCTTAAGATATGGCGACACTACCTGTACGGTACCAGGTGCACGATTTACACCGATCACAGGAGTCTCGAGCATATTCTTAAGCAAAAGGATTTGAATATGCGTCAACGCAGATGGGTTGAACTTCTAAACGACTATGAATGCGCCATCAAGTATCATCCAGGCAAGGCCAATGTTGTGGCTGATGCCCTCAGTCGGAAAGACACTATACCTAAGCGCGTGCGAGCGCTACAGCTTACTATTCAGTCCAGTCTTCCTGCACAGATACGAGCTGCTCAGATAGAAGCACTAAAACCCGAAAACGTCAAGGCTGAAGCCTTGCGCGGTTCAAGGCAACAAATGGAACAAAAGGAAGACGGCGCCTACTATGTAACGGGGCGTATTTGGGTCCCACTTTATGGCGGCTTACGCGAACTTGTGATGGATGAAGCGCACAAGTCTCGCTACTCGGTACATCCAGGGTCGGATAAGATGTACCACGATATCAGAACAACTTATTGGTGGCCAAACATGAAAGCTCTTATCGCAACTTACGTCGGCAAGTGTTTAACTTGTGCAAGGGTTAAAATCGAGTACCAGAAACCATCAGGCCTGCTTTAGCAGCCTAAGATACCGCAATGGAAATGGGAAGAAATTTCCATGGATTTTGTTACGGGCTTACCTAGATCCCAGCGTGGGAATGACACTATTTGGGTGATCGTTGATCGGCTCACAAAGTCTGCTCACTTCTTGGCTATCAAAGAAACGGATAAGTTTTCTACCCTAGCAGACATCTACATGAAAGAAGTTGTTTCGAGGCACGGAGTGCCCACCTCTATTATTTCGGATCGCGATGCACGATTCACGTCAGAGCTTTGGCAAGCGATGCACAAATCTTTCGGCTCACGATTAGACATGAGCACAGCATATCATCCTCAGACGGATGGGCAGTCTGAGCGAACTATCCAAACCCTTGAAGACATGCTTCGGGCATGTGTCATTGATTTCGGCAACGGCTGGGAAAAGCATCTCCCTTTGGTGGAGTTCTCGTACAATAACAGTTACCATACCAGCATTCAAGCCGCTCCATTTGAGGCATTGTACGGACGTAAATGCCGGTCACCTCTCTGTTGGGCAGAGGTGGGGGATAGTCAAATTACGGGTCCAGAGATTGTAGTGGACGCCACAGAAAAGATTGCACAGATACGACAACGCATGGCGGCAGCACGCGACCGTCAGAAAGCCTACGCGGACAAGCGTAGAAAGCCATTGGAATTTGAGGTCGGGGACCGGGTTTTATTGAAAGTTTCACCCTGGAAGGGTGTGGTACGTTTTGGCAAACGGGGCAAACTAAATCCGCGGTACGTCGGACCATTCGAAATTACAGAAAAGATTGGCAAGGTAGCCTACAAGTTGAACCTACCAGCTGAACTCGGAGCAGTTCACAATGTCTTTCACATATCGAACTTAAAGAAGTGCCTATCAGATGAAAACCTCATCATTCCTTTTAAGGAACTCACTATCGACGAGCGGTTGCAGTTCGTCGAGGAACCAGTTGAAATCACGGACCGGGATGTTAAGGTCCTCAAACACAAGAGAATCCCTCTTGTTCGAGTTCGTTGGAACTCCCAGCGTGGTCCAGAGTATACCTGGGAACGCGAAGACCAGATAAAAGAAAAGTATCCCCAGTTATTCGAAACCAATGCATCCACTTCTGAGGCTGAAGCTACTACTACTGAATTTCGGGACGAAATTCCAAATCAACGGGGGGATGATGTGACACCCCAGGAAAACCAGTGAACAATGTAACTTACCTAGCTTCCTCAGTGAGTGCGTACCAAATTTCGGGACGAAATTTCTTTTAAGTTGGGGATAATGTGACAACTCGAGTTTCTGACTTTCACTTTCGCATTAAATGCGCGTTGACTTTGACTGTTTAGTAGTTGACTTGTTGGACTTGTAATTGTACGCGTTGTGTTTTAATGAAACGTGTTGTCATTGTGCATACATGTAATTACTTGTTGTTGTGAAAGATAATATTAGAAATTATTATTTAATACACTTAGTCTAGATCGAAGCATATCTTTCGATTCGAAGGATCAACTTCCGGTTCGAAGGGTCTCGAAACATATCCTTCGACCAAGAACTTTATCCTTCGACATCCTTCGGCCACGAAACATATCCTTCGGCTGGAATTCAGATCCTTCGGCCCAGTCTTTCAGATGGGCTTGGCCCATTTCTGTGATAAGTTTAAATACGTGACTGCATGTAAGTCATCAGTTAGTTTTCAAAAAACCCTAGTTCTATTGTGTGTGTGTGACGGCATATAGCAGACCTACTCTCTGTTCGAAGGATTTCATTCCGTAATCCAGATTTCCGGTTAGTGTGTGGTGTTGTTTACGATGCTTTGATTTTCACGATGCTTTGATTTCATGATTTATCTATTGTCTTGCGATATATTGTTGTATGTTAATCGGATATGCATGACTATCGGATCTGTTTTGATGTTGTTCAATGATAATGTGTTATGGATCGGTTGTGATAACCGGATATGTATGTTAGGTAGTTGAACTGAATGATGATTATGTTTACATGACACATAGATGACGATTCGGATTTGGTTGATGATTGATTCTATTACCGTTAAATGATTTCTAGGAATGATAGTAACTGTCGTAGATGATCTTGTGCCTTCTGTGTAATGTAACTGATGAGATGTGCTTGTTAATGATGATGACGGCTGTAGATGATTAGGGTTTCTGTTTCTGTAACTGGCTGCGTGGTAAACGTAACTGATATTCCGTAACTGATATGTATCGAAAGATACTTGCTACTCGAAACATAGTTGTTGTCGAAAGATGCTTGTTGACCGAACCATAGTAGTGTTGACCGAAGGATAACTCTGACCGAACCATAGTAACTTTGACCGAAAGATAGTTTGGACCGAACCATAACTTTGACCGAAAGATAGCTTTGACCGAAAGATGACAGTGGTCCGAAACATAACATTCGGTCCGAAGGATAATTGTGTTAACTGTTGTCGAAAGATAACAGAGGACCGAAAGATATTAGGGGTTATAAACATCCTTCGAAGGATGGGAATGTATGTTTGACTTATTTGGCATGCCATGCTTGGTGATGAATGATTTTGTGTATACTAGCTGATGAGTTAATGTGAAACAATACGTGCTGTGCCGTTATGCAAACTGACTGTTATGTGAACATTAAATTGCATGCGTATCAATGTGAACATGAACTGATTTGTTATACGTGTATACGATAGGACGTGATTAATTACTAGTGAGCGCATAACCTAGCATACCGAGCAAACCAAGGTGAGTTCACACGAGCCAAGGCATGGGTTCCCAGGGTGGGAATGGGTTGGATGATTACTTGTGCATACTTTGATATTATAACGAACGATTAACTGTTGATGCTTACGAACTGCTTTCGCACACACCCTGGTCGGTAAAGACTATGGTCGCGAACGAACTACTCAACTGCCTTCGCACACACCCTGGTCGGTAAAGACTATGGTCGCGAACGAACTGATTAACCGCCTTCGCACACACCCTGGTCGGTAAAGACTATGGTCGCGAACTATTCAAACTTAATCTTCGCACACCTGCCTGGGAGGCCGCGATGGAACTAATCATATGGAACGTAACGATTAAACCATTACTCACACTATACGATATTGAACTTTAAACTGTGAACTCGCTCAACTAGTTTGTTGATTATCTGCTGCATGCCTTGCAGGACCTTAGGTACTTATGGAGCTTGCACTGGAGGAGCGGGACGTTGTGGGCAGTGGATTATGAACGCTATGTTTAAACATTTCGAATAATTGAACTTATGGTTTACTTGGGTTATTTACTTATGCTTCCGCTACTGATACTATGTTTGTTTTGAAACATCAATTGTATTGAATGAGGTTTTACGAACTACTTTATTTATGTTATGCTATGTTCAATATGATTGGTGGCTTGATCCTGGTCAGTCACGCTCCCAAGCGGTGATACTCCGCAGGTGGATTTTGGGGGTGTGACAATGGTGCCGCTAGTACCGCACGAAAGGTAGTTGATTCAGGGTTTTATTGGCCAACCATGTACAAAGACGCCCAAAGTCTTATCAAGACATGTGACGCTTGCCAAAGATCAGGTAATATATCTTCCAAAAACGAAATGCCCCAAAATGGCATTCTTGTTTGTGAAATTTTCAATGTGTGGGGACTCGACTTTATGGGACCCTTCCCACCGTCAAAAGGAAACAAATATATACTTGTGGCGGTAGATTACTTGTCTAAATGGGCCGAGGCCGAGGCACTTCCAACAAACGATGGAAGGGTTTTGGTAAGATTTCTAAAGCGCTTATTCTCTCATTTTGGAACTCCAAAAGCATTAATAAGTGATAGAGGCACCCATTTTGTAACCATCAACTTGAAAAAAATTTAACAAGGTATGGGGTCTATCACCGGGTCTCAACAGTATATCACCCTCAAACAAACGGACAAGCCGAAGTGACTAATCGAGGTTTAAAAAGAATACTTGAAAAAACCGTAGGGTTAAATAAAAAAGAATGGGCCGATAATTTAGACGATGCTTTATGGGCTTTTCGAACGGCGTATAAAACAACAATAGGTACAACCCCATATAAGCTTGTCTATGGAAAAAGTTGTCATTTGCTAGTAGAAATAGCACACAAAGCCTACTGGGCAATTAAAAATGTAAACTTAGACTTAGAAATTGCCGGTAAAAATCGATATTGTCAATTAAATGAATTAGACGAATTAAGAAACCACGCATACTCTAACTCCGAAAATTATAAGGAAAGAATGAAAAATTTGCATGATAAACACATTAAACTTAATGAATTTCAGGTAGGAGATCAAGTTCTATTGTTTAATTCATGACTTCGATTATTTCCCGGCAAATTAAAGTCTAGGTGGTCGGGACCTTTTTCCATCACCCATATTTTTCCACACGGTGCAATTGAGAATAAATCTCGGAATGGAATTCCATTCAAAGTCAATGGCCAACGGCTAAAGCTTTATCAAGGATTTATTGAGGATGAGGAGGAAGAAATCTCGCTACAAGCGGCCGAAAAATAAAACGAAGGTTTGAGCATCAACATCATATCTTGTAAGTTACGAACATCGGGAAAACATCTAAATCGGTAAGATTTCTAATACCAAGCTTCGGGAAACAGGGCATTCACACGTGCACTTAATATATATATATATATATATATATATATATATATATATATATATATATATATATATATAGCACAACTGTCGGGGATAAAACCCCTTTTTCTTTTATTTTCTCATTTCAACACGCCCCGTTTCCCCAAGAACTCTCTGGTTCCAGCGAAATTTTCTGCAGATTTTAACGTTCCCCCGACTTCTAACAATGTCAAGGTATGATTCTATCATCCTGATCAGTTAGTTTAATCACTTGCATGTAGTTTAACATAAAAAATTTGGGGAAAAATCTAGGGTTCTTCAACTTGAACTGAATCAAACCTCAAATTTTTGCTTAGATCTGTTAGTATTAGCATAGATGCATGTTATAGGAAGTAAATCAACTTGAGTTGTTTGTAGATTTGCCTGATTTCTCACACAAACCTCAAACCCTTGTTTTTGAACCGAAAAAGATGAAATTGAAGGGGTAAACGGTTTGTTTTGGGAAAAACGGCACCTGGGGTTTCATTTTCTAGGAAAACCGCCCCTACTGGACCAAAAATTTTCAAGTTTTGGGACCGGGTCGAAAAATGGGATTTTTGGGAAATAGACACCTGAGCACGAGGTCGTGCTCAGCGAGCACGGCGGGCGTGTCCAGCTGATTTCAGGCGTACATGGGGCGTGCCCACTGAACACGGGGTCGTGTTCAGGTTATTGTTTTGTGCTAATTGTTTGGTGTTTTATTTCAGATGGCCAAGAAATTTACCAGATTCAACGCGAGTGAGTTGGCTACTCAAGCGCGGTATGAGGTGCTCAAGACTAGGCCCGAAGAAAATCCCCGACAAGTTGGCTTGGATACTCTAGAAGCAGTAGGCCAAATCGACCGCTTCAACAACCTTGTTACTGGTGCACTACGAGCAGCTCATTGCACTTGGCTTCACTCCGTGCACGAATATAACTTGGAATTTTACAGCACGTTTGCTTTCAAGACAAGAGCGGAGCCGTTTGACAATGAGGGGGTAGAATTCCATTGTGCAAGGGTTATGTACTCAATCTCAATCACACAATTTGGGGCAATTGTTGGGTTGTACTCGGAAGAGGATGCTGGAGAGGAAGAGAACACTGGTGGTCTCCGCGAGCTTCCAGAAGATCAACGCCAAGCTGCTTGGGCTCAAATCGGGGAGGGACACTATAACCCGAGCCGAACCAAGAGCACACTGTTAAGGGACCCTCTCTACCGCTACATCCACAGGGTCTGTTGGACCGGTTCCGTGACCCTAAACAGTCAGTAAAGGCAGTTCATCATCATTTACTAAGGCGGAATCAAAGTAAACAATGTCAAAACAACTTGCTTCCTTTTAACTTTCTTTCTATTACTGATTGTGAGTCTTTACACGTGTTTCTAACTAAATTTTGGCAGCACCTCGACTCTTACAACATGACCTGATTCCGCTCCACCTGTTCCAAGTGAGATCATACACCACCTATTTATAGAGCCCCTGATTCCGCTTGAAACTACATGACACATTCAAGCGAAATACCTAAGTTAAACTTCAAGCGGAATCACCATGAACGTTCGAGCGGAATCACATGTGTACCTGATTTCGCTTGAAATGACAAACATGTCATTTCAAACGGAATTACAACATATAAGACACTTTTCTTGTTTTCCAACCCTAATCAACCTATCTAGACCTAAGACTCGATGAAGACGTAGTAAACAGACATTCAGTGCACCAACAGACTCCCCTTTGGATGTTGACGAAGTCTTCAGCGTCGAGTCTTCAGTCTTGGTCTCTTTCCAAATTTGTCTTCTCATGTAAAAACTCTTTCCTCACAGGTTCACGATCTCATCCTATCTCTATCTTCAATCTCCCCTGTGACTGTTGATCCAGAATTCTGACTCCCCCTTTCACAGACCCCCCTCTCGGTATGCTGGGACTTGAATTCTAGTTCAAACTTTAATGTTTTGGTGCCGTGGGGATTTTGAAATCCACAACCTATTTCTCAAACATATAACATTACAATCTATTGATTTTCAACAATAACTCACAATCTATCAGTTTTAGAAATCCACTCAAGTATTCAGGTCCAAGTTAATGACCCTGATTACTCAATTAATCTCCCAAGTCCAACTTAATGACCTTGGTTGATTTCAGACAAATCAAACTGATTTAGTTCAATAAATTTTCAAACATTTTCTGAAATTAACAAGTTTCAAGTTAATGAACTTGTTTTTGACTTTTCATCAATCAGATTCTAACTAGATAAGCTCTCCTCATCCTCCAGTCTAGAAACTTCCTGCATCTGCTTCAACTTTGAGAATCAGACAATCAACTTTCTACTCTGGCTTGTCGAAAAATAAAGCAGAAATGAAAAATCTTTTTGGGTTTTTAATAAAGTTTCTAAACTATAAACGAAATACAGAACTTAAATGCAATGAAAGTAAACTATTTACAAACATATTTTGGTGAGCGTGTTAGGGAATCATTTCAGTTATCAGACCAGTCACTAGTACCGTTAAGCTTTAATTTCATACTCAGAATTAAACAATTCACGTAGATTGTCGATATACTGATCCACTTAAATTCTCACACAATTTTCAATCTGTTCATGATACGATTTAGGTGAATTAAGAACTTAAACTCATTCATGTGTCCCACCTCTTGAATATACTCCCGTATCCAGATCCTAATATTCAGTCTTACAGGTGAATATACCACAGATGATATGTGTAAGGGGTTAGATGCGAAACCGTGAGAGCTCAGGTCAGAACTTCCGTTCAGCAGAGAGATGACGGTTCGACGTTCGGTGTGTCCTCTTTAGAGGATCTTTTTTACAACAGCAATGATTATCAATTTTATTGTTTCATCAATTTGCTGAGGGCGATGCTATGTTTCAAGCAATGCGAAAAGTATTATTCGGGGACTAGGTCAGAACTTCCATTCAGCAGAAGTCCCGTAATAATACCCCAGATATCACTGAGTATAAAGACCTAGTATTTCAGAAAGAGGGACCTTTCAAACAAGATTTCAGGGGTTACCTATATATCCAAGTAGTGTTCCCCACGAAATAAGTAAGTTTGAATTTTAAGTTTATATCCCAAACAAACCAACTAAATGTGTAAAAACCTATCGACACATCATCAGTGAGACTGTTTAACGCTTTAAACTTTACAAATCTTTAGCGTACAGTAACTGTCAAACCGATGTACTATCATTTTCCCTTTTTCACACAAGCTCTTTTTCAGTTTTATATTGTTTTTGGATTTTTGAAATTTTCTCATGTTTTTGGATTTTTGAATTTTTACTGTTTTTGTATTTTCTAAAAAATTTACCCCCCCTAAATACCAAAACAAGTAAAAAATCGACAAACCATTGCAGATTGTTTCTCATCATCATCTACAACAGTACCTTCATCAACGCCAATAATGCCATCCGACACCGAGAAAAGCATCATACCATTCAGTTTTAAAAGATATTTAAAACGCATTTTGTCAAAAGCTTTGGTATGTAAATCAGCTTTCTGATTGTCAGTGTGGATTTTCTCAATTTGTATCAACTTCTTCTAGAAGCAAACTCGGATGAAGTGATGTCGAATTTCTATATGTTTAGTTTTAGCGTGACGTACTGGATTTTTTGTTATATTTATTGCGGCCTCATTATCAACAAATATAGGGGTGTTTAGAAATTACAAACCGTAGTCGCGTATCTGTTGCTGGATCCATAAGATCTGAGAGCAGCAACTGCTAGCAGATACATACTCCGCTTCACATGTGGATAGAGCCAAAGAGGTTTGCTTTTTGCACTGCCAGGAGACCAAACGAGGTCCAAAGAACTGACAACCCGCTGTTGTTGATTTTGCATTAACTTTGCAGCATCCGAAATCCGAATCGGAATACCCTTCGAGCGTGAAATCGCCTTTTCTAGGATACCACAACCCCAATGTTGGAGTTCCCTTCAGGTAGCGTAATATCCTCTTCACAATAACCATATGCGAAGCTCTCGGGTTAGATTGATATCTTGCCGCAAGGCACGTTGGGTACAGGATATCGGGTCTTGAAGCAGTTAAGTACATCAACAAACCGATCATGGAACGATAAAGTGTCTCATCTACCCTGTCTCCGGTGAGATCTGGGTGTATCCCATGATTCGTTGCTAGTGGGGTTGACGCTGGAGTCGAACCTGACATCCCAAATTTCTCTAGAATATCATAAACGTACTTCGTCTGGTGAATGAATATTCCCTCAGGTAGTTGATCAACTTGTAGACCCAAAAAGAATTTCAACTCCCCCATCAATGACATTTCGAACTTTTGCTTCATAACAGATTATGTCGTCCACGTAAATCTGCACTATCAGAAGATGTCCGTCGACCTCTTTGGTGAAGAGAATGGCATCCACTTTCCCTCGGATGAAGCTGTTGGCTAGTAGGTGTTGAGACAAAGTCTCGTACCAAGCTCTCGGGGCCTGATGTAAACCATACAGCGTTTTGTCCAGCAAATAAACCTTGTTTTTGTGGATTGGATCGGTAAAGCCCGGTGGCTGTCCGACATATACCTCCTCTTTAACCTTCCCATAGAGAAACGCCAATTTTACATCTAACTGATATACTTTGAAGTTTTTCCAAGATGCAAATGCCAGGAAGATTCTGATCGCTTCTAGTCGAGCTACATGAGCATACACTTCAGTAAAATCGATTCCCTCATGTTGACTAAAGCCCTGGACTATGAGTCGAGCCTTATTTCGCATAACTACTCCTCGATCATCTCTCTTACACTTGAACAACCATTTTGTGTTGATCTTCCTGTGACCTTCAAGTAAATCTACCAGCTTCCACACTCCCAATTTCTCAAACTGACTCAATTCTTCTTGCATAGCATTGACCCAAGAATCTTCAGTAAGTGCCTCTTTGTAAGTTCGCGGTTCGATCTGCGAAATAAAACAACTCAATGAAAATTCAGTTTGTAAAGGTGCTACTATAGAATAAAAACATGTAAGGCCTTGGTCAATTTGACGTCTATTGCGATCGCCTGATTGTAGTTCTCCTATGATCAGCTCCTCTGGATGGTATGAAAGAGTTCGTGGCATTACTTCGCCTGGAACATCTACATCGCCCTCCAGATTAGTAACATTCTGATTTGCACCATGTTCATTGACTGGGTTTGTTTGACTCGAAATCTGAATTTGCTCCCCCTCAGAATCTGAATCACCATGATCAAATACGGGCATGTTCTCAGATTCTTGATTATCATTCGCAACCGTCTGATTATCTTGAGCAACTTCATCTTGTTGGACATCATCATGTTCACCAGCATTGTTAGGACCTGCTTCATCGTCGTTCGAAGTCTGCCGTGGTCGACTTGAATACTCGGCTGGGAACCTTTCCTGCGATGAATCATACTCTCGCAAAATATCCAACTCATCAAAGAAATCTTCTTCTTTTTCTGGTTCTTCCATCATGTCAAACGAATCCCACAACTTGTCATAATGATAACGCCATGAATCTCCAGGATTCTGCGCCGGAATTGTATAACCTTGACATTCAACATTTGGAGCTTCAATAATCCGCTTCAAGCTTGGAACGAAAACACGTTGTAATGGACTTGCATAACCAATGAATATTCCCTCAATACTCTTCGGACCAAACTTTCCAAAAGGCTCTAGAACAGTATAGGGTGACCCAAACGGTTCAAAATACTTCAGATTCGGTTTGCGGTTATTGATAAACTCAAAGCACATTTTGTTGAATTTCTTGACAGTAAGAACTCTGTTGAGCGTATAGCATGTGGCAGAAACTGCTTCTGCCCAAAAAATTATCGGTAGCTTTGAATCAGCAAGCATTGTTCTGGCTGTTTCGATTAGCGTCCTGTTTTTATGTTCTGCAACTCCATTCTACTGCGGTGTGTACGGAGCACTAAACTCATGCAGTATACCTCTTTCATCACAAAATTCTTCCATCTTGTTGTTCTTGAATTCAGTACCATTATCACTTCTGATTCTTTTGATACGCCTTTGGTACAGATTTTCAATCCTTTTGAACAACGCCATCAAACTGTCAAACGTTTCATCTTTCGACTTCAAGAATGAAACCCACGAAAATCTGGAATAATCATCAGTAACTACAAGACAGTAGACATCTCCTGTAATACTTTTGACATTCACAGGACCAAACAAATCCATGTGAAGTCTCTCTAGTGGTCTTGAGACTGAATTCACTTGCTTTTTAGGGTGTGACTTTTTCTTCTGCTTACCTTTTACACAGCTAATGCACTCCCCTTCCAGATGAAAACCTTTGATGTGAACACCCAAAACTAAGTCATTATGCACCAAATGATTCATTTTTCTTAGATGTATATGCCCCATTTTGCATTGCCACAATCTTGATTCTTTCTCCGTTGCTCTGGACACAAAATAATGAGCCTGACCCGTGGTTGTAGTAGCTACACTCATGTCCAACACGTACAAATCATTGACTCTTGGTGCCCTCATGATAATCCATTCCTCAGGGATAACAAATCCTGGTTTCAAAATCACACATTCTTTGTCTGTAAAGTGAGTGGTATACATCCTGTCACAGATCTGCGAGATACTCAGCAGATTATTCTCCAGCTCAGCAATGTAGTTAACTCTTTCAAACGTCACAATCCCATTGGACAACGTTCCTTCACCAATGATCCTACCACCTTGGTTACCTGCGAATCCTACGTAACCTCCATTGAAATTTCTAACATCATACAACAATGTAGTCTTCCCTGTCATGTGTCGAGACGCTCAACTATCCATAATCCATCGTGAAACAGCTCTCGGAAGATCCTGCACATATCACAAATTGATTTAAAAAAACATTTCAATAAAGATGCCGATTCATGCTTCGCAATAACCAACAAGGAAGCTCCGGCATGTCAGGTTTTTCAAACGAAAAAAAATCCACCCAAGCCTAACCAGCCTTGGGTAATACCTTGTTATCTTCTAGTTTTCCATTTTGTTTCTTAAAATTTTTAGCTTGAAGTGGTGGAAAATTTGCATCATCCACAATTGGAACTGAATTCACCACCTTTTTCACTTGTGGAGTTGAAGTTTGTTTTTCTGTTTTAGGCTTCCAAATTTGTTGAGGTGACGCAACCCGTTTGTAAAACTTGTCATTTTTAGTTACCACATTTGTTGATGCATAGGATGTCTGTTGACTACGTCTACATGAAGTCTTAGGTCAAGATAGGTCAACAGAGGGTCTAGAATGTCAAATTATGAGTTGTATAATGTAGGTTCGCTTTTATGTACAAAATAGAAGTAGGTCCACTCATAGGGATAGTCAGGTTCGCTTTTAGGTCAACAGGATGGTTCGCTTTTGTGTCATTGATACAGGTCCGCTCATATGGTTGTCCATATGAGCGAACCAGCTAGGCCTATATATAGTGGTGTTCATTTGAGCGGATCTAGTAACGTATGTGTGTGCTTGTGGAACGGAACTCTGTCAAAATCATATCAGAAAGCAATAAAAAGCATAGGAATTGAAAGGACAAGCTGTGTAACTTCATATATACTGATTCCGCCTTTATACATGAAGATGAACTGTCTCGGCTGACTTTTCGGGTCAAAACAACGGTCCAACAAGTGGTATCAGAGCTCAAGACGATGAGTTCATACTACTACAGCTTGAATCTGCAGAAATCTCTCTTTTCTACTCACTTTCTCTCACACTTTTTCGATTTACAGTGGTTCCTACGGTTGAAATTGTCTGAAAATTGAGTATAACGTGTAAAACATACTAATAACAAACCCTAGAAAGTTTCAGGTTAAAACTCAGATTAAAAATGGTTAAAATTGGGTAAAAACCTAGGTTCGCTTTTTCGAACATCGAGAGGTTTGCTTTTTCGGACAAGAATTTGAATTAGATTCGCTCGTAATTCACAAGAGGTTCGCTCGAAATGTGACACCTGTGTCACCGCGACCCTCAAACAAATACCAAGCCGATGAAATATTGTATTTCATACTTGGGATCTTGTATAAATATGTGTATCTTTTGCACATATCAATTCTTGTTCAATTTCAAACTTTACATCGCTTTCTAGAGAATTATACGCAAACTGGTGCGTAAACGTACTCAGTTTAATGCGACAAATACTCCGGAACATCAACATATGCTCAACATACCTTAAATAACCTTTACATAACTTAGAAATAAGTTTTGAAGGCTTTGGTATGGCAAAAACAAGTTAATTCGCTTACAGGGACTAAACTTGACAAACTGCGAAAGTATGCCAATTTGAACTGTTACAGACATTCCGGAACATGTCCATAAGTTAAACAAACCATAAATATCCTTTACATAGCTTAGAAATAGGCTTTGAGGTGCTTGGTGTGTTAAAACAAACTTTTGGATCATTCAGGGACTAAAAGTGTCAAAAAGTGCATAAGTTCGCACTTTCACGCATAACTTACGTTCTGAATACAACCGGACATCCCAAAATTTATGTAAACATCCTTATATTATGCCTTAGTGTATGGCATGAGAAAAATCCATTCGTCGCGCAATTTGGATCGTCTTTCGCGCTTATGCGCATTCCGTCATAATTAACCGAACATCGCGACCGTACGACCAAACGAACCGACATCCGAGATATTTTTGAGCACATTTTAAGTTCCCTATACTTTAACTTCATTTTAGAGCTTTGAAATGGGGTTAACGGGGCTTAAACATGTAAAAAATGCATCAAATACCAAGTTTTGGCACAACAGGGACCAAAACTGTAAATCTGCCAAACTAGGGGCTTACGGACCGTAAGCCAAAACCCATACAGTCCGTAAGGCCTCCCCAGAACAGCAGATTCAACATTTAATGCTGTTGCCTCTTCAAGTAGTGAAAGATCAAAGCTCCCTTGTCTCTTCCAGCCAATAAGGGGCAAGAACAGAGGTACCACAACATTGTGACAAGTGTACGGGCGAGATCGTGGCACGTTATTCAAGAAACGATCCTAACGGTTTTGCTTTTCCTATAAATACCCCCCCCCCATTTTGCTAAAAACTCACACAGTCTGATCTAAAGGCTCTAAGTTGGAACCATTGTTTCATACCTGAGCCATTTTGATCTAGATTAGCATTCGGGGACCCTCCGTAAGTATTCTTTCGTTCTTTTATTTGCTTTTCGAGTCCGAAAGTCAACATTTTGTTGACTTTCTGCGTTGACCAGCCTATGGTCAACACGAAGTTCGTTGGAACTTCATAACGTGAGCGTGATCACGATGGTTATAGTCCGTAGTGACTATACCTACTGATTACCACGTTATCTAGGCTCAGTGACGAGTCGTAGTTTCGGCCAAAATGCGCATTCTTGCGTATTTTGTAACCAAACTACTCGTGAGCATCAAAGCCATTTGTTTTGATGCCAAACCTGTTTTCTAAACTTAGTTAAGCATGTTCTAACATGCTTAGCTCGTCACTTTTAGTTTAGTGCATATATAGGGTCGTAAGGTAAGCGATCTAAACCATCGCTTATACTTTCGAACCCGACCCATTTGGTCGATCATTAGGATCCGACCAAACACGTTAGGTGACCATAGTTGTAACCTTCCGAGGTTATACCTTGTGGTCACGATGTTAGGCGTTCCAAACGCGTTCTACGCGAACGACGCACTAAGGTAGCATAAGCTACCTGAACGGGTCGTAATGGGTCGCAAGCACTTAGGTTAGGTTTCATTTTAGTATGTAGGCTTTGTTAAACCATATTACACGAGTCTCCATACTCGTTTGGTTTACAAACCCGCATACTATCCGATCTACCGATTTTGGTCCGGTATATTAATATAGCTACCTATTAGGTGCCGTTTGATATCCCGTGATCTCTAGCATTGTGTGATTATTACACAAGGAATTCAAAGCAATCTCAGGTGAGTACATTGAACCCCTCTTTTACTGTTTACCAAACTGTTTTGGGGTGAAACACATGTGCCTACTTGTTACTTTCATGCTTTCCATGTTTTCACAGCATATACCTGCTATGTTCGCTAGTACATTATAGTGCATGATTACATTACATTTCATGCTATGTATGCCCATTGTGTGCGTACTTAGTACATTGTTTTACACTACATTTCATGCTATGTATGCCCATTGTGTGCGTACTTAGTACATTATTTTACACTACATTTCATGCTATGTATGCCCATTGTGTGCGTACTTATTACATTGTTTTACATTACATTTCATGCTATTTATGCCCACTGTGTGCATACTTAGTACATTGCTTTACAATACATTTCATGCTACGTACGCCCATTATGTGCATACGTAGTACATTGTTTCACATTGCATTTCTGTTGCATATGCTCATCCAGCATATGAACACATTATACTACATTTTGAACCGTTGTACTCTACAATACCTTTCATGCTACGTACGCCCATTGTGTGCATACGTAGTACATTGTTTCACATTGCATTTCTGTTACATATGCTCATCCAGCATATGAACACATTATACTACATTTTGAACCGTTGTAACCATTTGACTATGTGAACCGTCTTAACCCTTCGATTATATGAACCGTTTGTAACCATTGAACCGTGTAAACCAGTTGTATCCGTTGACATGACTTACAGTTGACAATAGACATTTGACTATACATAAACATTTCTACCGTTGTAAAACATTTCATCTTGATGGTTTGGTTTGAGTAAGTGATTTAAGTAACGAGGCGTGTGTAATATGATACAAGCATGGTGGATACGCCGCTGGTACTTCCTATATATAAGTGTTTGTATGGTATTACATATCGTAGTGTTATTTAAATCATTTCAATTTGATACATAGAACATTTTATACAAATAACACGCTTTTCACAAGACACTGAATTACAAACAACATATCTTATACAAACTCATTTTTACATGGTTATTCAGTTAACCATGCATTGTTCTCTTATTTATACATATCATCTGATCTTACCGTTTTTCAAATGATTTACAAGACAAAGCAAATTACAAGGTTCATGACTAAACATTTTCTCAAACATAAGTCATGAATTCCGTTTTCACAAAACCAATGTATCTCACAGGCATTTTATGCTGACGTACCTATTTTCACATGTGTTTTCAGGAGATGATGCATAGGACTTATCAAGACATACTTAGGCGGACCTGTGCCTTAGTGACTTAAAACGAGACAAGAACTAGTTAATTTATGTTATGTATTCTTTGGTTCTTGTTTAAGACAATGTAAACTTTCATGTTTGATTAATAAAACGAAACTTCGTTTACCATGGATTTGAAACAATTGATTCTGTTACAACACTCCCCGACATTTCCGCCATGTTTTGTATGTTCTACGTGGTCGGGGTGTGACAGAAAAGATGGTATCAGAGCCAATGGTTATAGGGAATTAGGTTATTAGTAATGCTTTGACCTAGTCTATAACCTTCCTAGGAACCTAACGCGAGTTTACTTGCGTTTAGTCACAAAACAATACCGTCACCTATCCTTAGGCAACGACCACAACAAGGACATAAATTTCAAAACCGCTTTGAAAACTAATCATATGTTCTAGGATGATTGATTACTAGGTTTTGAACCCTCTGTTATAAGGTTTTGAACCCCTTTGAGTTTTCAAAACTCTCGTCAAAGTCTTGGGTCCTAAATAGTGTGAACACGTGCAAACTGGAAGAGTGAATGCCTGTACTCTGGGTTTTCTGTCTAAGGCAAGAGTGTTCGTACAAATCCACATAATCGGACCAGTCACTCTTACCTGGGAACTCTTGGGGTGAGTGTCCACTTATAGGCGAGCATGTCTTCGCGATACACTATGAGGATCTATTTGCTTTGACTCAGCCTTAGTGTTGTTTGTTTGCTTCGTGGATTCAAACAAATGACCATCAACCATGATTATGGCCGGTAATTGTAACATCCTATTCTTACCCAATGCCATTACATTTGTTTTCTTTCTTGTTCCTCTTTTAGAATGCCTCCTCGACGCGAAAACCAGATAGCGACTGCCGAACTGGCAGAGATCATTGCGCAACAAATGGCTGCTCAATTCCCAAACCTCTTTGCTCAATGGAACCAAGCCAACAACAACAATAATGCCCACTGCAACTTCAAGACGTTCAACTCGGCTAAGCCATCAAAGTTTTCTGGGTCTCAAGGAGCGACTGCACTGCTACAATGGTTCGAGAGTTTAGAGAACCCCTTCAGACATGTTCAATGTCCAAACGAGCGAAAGGTAGAATTCGCATCTAGCGTCTTTGAGAAACGAGCTTTGACATGGTGGAATGGTGTGATGAGAGATAGGGCTGCCGATGTGGCACTAGCTCAAACATGGCAAGAGCTTCGAGCTCTGATGATGAAGGAATTTTGTCCTCGTCACGAGATCAGGGCCTTGGAAACGGAGTTCGACAATCTTAAGCAAGTTAGCGGTGAGCATCGAGCCTACACGGATCGTTATGAGGAGTTAAGTTTGTTATGCCCGGATATGGTTACACCTTTGGATAAAGCAATCGAAAAGTACATTGATGGCCTCCCTGACTCAATACAAGACATTGTGACTGGTAGCAACCCTACTACAGTTAGACAGGCCATTGAGCTATCTGCAACCTTGACTGAATCAAAGATCAGGAAAGGTAAACTTTTCCGAAAAGGTGACAAGAAACCGGTCAGGGAATCGAACCCAATCGAGGAATCAAAGATCATGGATGAACAGACTGAATCTCCTAAGAACTCAAAGAAGCGAAAGGCTTCTCAGAACTTCGCCGTGGTCGCTCACAATGGTCAAGCCGTCCCCAACCAACCAGCTCAACACCCTGCTAGAAAACCATACAATGGAACTGCACCCTTGTGCAACCAATGTAGTCTCCATCATCACGCCAATGTGCAGTGCCGCAAATGCCAAACTTGTGGACTTATAGGCCACACAGCAAGAGTCTGCCCAGCTGCAGCTGCACCAAACCAAGCTGGCAACAATCCTACTCAAGGTCGTTTTCTACCAGGCTCTTGTTTCAACTGTGGCGAGATGGGTCATTTCTGAAGAAATTGCCCAAAGCTTGCTAATGCAAATCCAGCACATGGATGAGCACCTGACTGACTAGAAGACAACATCGTTTAGAAATAATCGCGTCTTATGTATTATTTTCTTTTGTTGTCAAGATCCAAGAAACAGTTGTTATCGTTGTTTATAAATAAATCTTTTATTTGCATTGCAATGTATTTCTGTGGTTGCATGTATAAACGACATATCCCTTACAATACCGACAATCAAGGAACCGTATTCCTTGAAGAACAAACTACCCCCAAAATTCTCCCATTCTATAATCGCTTGCGTCTTCCACGAAATTCCTAAGTACCCGTTTATTCTAAGGAAACGAAGTACAAGGCGCAGGTTACAACACAAGACGAATACCCAAAGTACCACTATAAATCCTTAATAGGGTACCTAAGGACTTCCCGTAAGTCTTTAATTGTTGTATACCTTAATTCGAATGTGGTGATTCCTTGTAATCAAAAATCGAATTTTGGGAGATCTTTCTATCTTCTCAGATAGATCCCAGTGAACATTGAGACCCGTCGATTGGTTTCCATATCCGTATTCAATCAATAACAAGTTAATAACAAATTATAATCAAGTTAAACAATTATATGACTTTGTGCTTATGTGTTCCCTTATGTGTTGTTGTGTGATCCAAATTATGTTATCCAAATCCTCGTAGAATCTTACATATCCTTGTACAAGAGATTCATAGTAGGATACCCAAAGGTATTACTTAAAATCCTCAATGGACTTCTATGTTATAGTTAAGTCCCTTGGATTATAAAGTACTACTTCATAATTAGACCCCTTGAGTGGTCTAGATAAACAGGTTGATCCAAAAATCTGGCTAGGGATATCATGTGATGATATAGCTGAAAGGACTCCTTGGTGGCCTAACTAAGAAGATCCCCTGTCGATCTAATTAAAAAGGAACCGATGGAAGTCTAGTCACCCTCATCACAAGTTTGATATCCTTCCCCAAAACATTACAAAACAAACTGTGCGGACTGTGCAAGGGATTACGTAATTATGGATGCATACATAATTATGGAATTTAGTGCACAGAAATCTCAGCAAGTTCTGTCATGTGTCTAGAGTTAACCCTATTCATTTCCAACTCTGATGAAGCAACCGTTGAAAATGACTCCGTTAGTTCATTTTCGTTTCTGAAGATTTATCCGTTGGGGAAAATGAATATCCGTTGTGTAATCCTTCATTTCCAACTCTGATGAAGCAACCGTTGAGAATGACTCCGTTAGTTCATTTTCGTTCTGATGATTTATCCGTTGGGGAAATGAATATCCATTGTGTAATCCTTCATTTCCAACTCTGATGAAGCAACCGTTGAAAATGATTCCGTTAGTTCATTTTCGTTTCTGATGATTTATCCGTTGGAGAAATGAATATCCGTTGTGTAATCCTTCATTTCCAACTCTGATGAAGCAACCGTTGAAAATGACTCCGTTAGTTCATTTTCGTTTCTGATGATTTATCCGTTGGGGAAATGAATATCCGTTGTGTAATCCTTCATTTCCAACTCTGATGAAGCAACCGTTGAAAATGACTCCGTTAGTTCATTTTCGTTTCTGATGATTTATCCGTTGGGGAAATGAATATCCGTTGTGTAATCCTTCATTTCCAACTCTGATGAAGCAACCGTTGAAAATGATTCCGTTAGTTCATTTTCGTTTCTGAAGATTTATCCGTTGAGGAAATCAATATCCGTTGTGTAATCCTTCATTTCCATTTCTGATGAAGCAACCATTGAAAATGACTCCGCCTGTTCATTTTTCGTTTCTGAAGATTTGTCTGATGAGGAAATGAACATTCGTTTGCTTATTCCGTCATTTCCATTTTTGAAGAATACTCGATGAGGAAAATGACTCCGTCTGTTCATTTTCGTTTCTGAAGAATGAACCGTCAAGGAAATGACAGGATGTTGCCTTGCATATCGCTGGTGGTTATTTGGCAAAGTCACAAATAGACTCCTACGAATAAATTTCGGGATGAAATTTCCTAAAGTAGGGGAGACTGTGACACCTGTGTCACCGCGACCCTCAAACAAATACCAAGCCGTTGAAATATTGTATTTCATACTTGGGATCTTGTATAAATATGTGTATCTTTTGCACATATCAATTCTTGTTCAATTTCAAACTTTACATCGCTTTCTGGAGAATTATACGCAAACTGGTGCGTAAACGTACTCAGTTTAATGCGACAAATACTCCGAAACATCAACATATACTCAACATACCTTAAATAACCTTTACATAACTTAGAAATAAGTTTTGAAGGCTTTGGTATGGCAAAAACAAGTTAATTCGCTTAGAAATAGGCTTTGAGGTGCTTGGTGTGTTAAAACAAACTTTTGGATCATTCAGGGACTAAAAGTGTCAAAAAGTGCATAAGTTCGCACTTTCACGCATAACTTACGTTCTGAATACATCCGGACATCCCAAAATTTATGTAAACATACTTATATTATGCCTTAGTGTATGGCATGAGAAAAATCCATTCGTCGCGCAATTTGGATCGTCTTTCCCGCTTATGCGCATTCCGTCGTAATTAACCGAACATCGCGACCGTACGACCAAACGAACCGACATCCGAGATATTTTTGAGCACATTTTAAGTTCCCTAAACTTTAACTTCATTTTAGAGCTTTGAAATGGGGTTAACGGGGCTTAAACATGTCAAAAATGCATCAAATACCAAGTTTTGGCACAACAGGGACCAAAACTGTAAATCTGCCAAACTAGGGGCTTAAGGACTGTAAGCCAAAACCCATACAGTCCGTAAGGCCTCCCCAGAACAGCAGATTCAACATTTAATGCTGTTGCCTCTTCAAGTAGTGAAAGATCAAAGCTCCCTTGTCTCTTCCAGCCAATAAGGGCAAGAACAGAGGTACCACAACATTGTGACAAGTGTACGGGCGAGATCGTGGCACGTTATTCAAGAAACGATCCTAACGGTTTTGCTTTTCCTATAAATACCCCCCCCCCATTTTGCTAAAAACTCACACAATCTGATCTAAAGGCTCTAAGTTGGAACCATTGTTTCATACCTGAGCCATTTTGATCTAGATTAGCATTCGGGGACCCTCCGTAAGTATTCTTTCGTTCTTTTATTCGCTTTTCGAGTCCGAAAGTCAACATTTTGTTGACTTTCTGCGTTGACCAGCCTATGGTCAACACGAAGTTCGTTGGAACTTCATAACGTGAGCGTGATCACGATGGTTATAGTCCGTAGTGACTATACCTACTGATTACCACGTTATCTAGGCTCAGTGACGAGTCGTAGTTTCGGCCAAAATGCGCATTCTTGCGTATTTTGTAACCAAACTACTCGTGAGCATCAAAGCCGTTTGTTTTGATGCCAAACCTGTTTTCTAAACTTAGTTAAGCATGTTCTAACATGCTTAGCTCGTCACTTTTAGTTTAGTGCATATATAGGGTCGTAAGGTAAGCGATCTAAACCATCGCTTATACTTTCGAACCCGACCCATTTGGTCGATCATTAGGATCCGACCAAACACGTTAGGTGACCATAGCTGTAACCTTCCGAGGTTATACCTTGTGGTCACGATGTTAGGCGTTCCAAACGCGTTCTACGCGAACGACGCACTAAGGTAGCATAAGCCACCTGAACGGGTCGTAATGGGTCGCAAGCACTTAGGTTAGGTTTCATTTTAGTATGTAGGCTTTGTTAAACCATATTACACGAGTCTCCATACTCGTTTGGTTTACAAACCCGCATACTATCCGATCCTCCGATTTTGGTCCGGTATATTAATATAGCTACCTATTAGGTGCCGTTTGATATCCCGTGATCTCTAGCATTGTGTGATTATTACACAAGGAATTCAAAGCAATCTCAGGTGAGTACATTGAACCCCTCTTTTACTGTTTACCAAACTGTTTTGGGGCGAAACACATGTGCCTACTTGTTACTTTCATGCTTTCCATGTTTTCACACCATATACCTGCTATGTTCGCTAGTACATTATAGTGCATGATTACATTACATTTCATGCTATGTATGCCCATTGTGTGCGTACTTAGTACATTGTTTTACACTACATTTCATGCTATGTATGCCCATTGTGTGCGTACTTAGTACATTATTTTACACTACATTTCATGCTATGTATGCCCATTGTGTGCGTACTTAGTACATTATTTTACATTACATTTCATGCTATTTATGCCCATTGTGTGCATACTTAGTACATTGCTTTACAATACATTTCATGCTACGTACGCCCATTGTGTGCATACGTAGTACATTGTTTCACACTGCATTTCTGTTGCATATGCTCATCCAGCATATGAACACATTATACTACATTTTGAACCGTTGTACTCTACAATACCTTTCATGCTACGTACGCCCATTGTGTGCATACGTAGTACATTGTTTCACATTGCATTTCTGTTACATATGCTCATCCAGCATATGAACACATTATACTACATTTTGAACCGTTGTAACCATTTGACTATGTGAACCGTCTTAACCCTTCGATTATATGAACCGTTTGTAACCATTGAACCGTGTAAACCAGTTGTATCCGTTGACATGACTTACAGTTGACAATAGACATTTGACTATACATAAACATTTCTACCGTTGTTAAACATTTCATCTTGATGGTTTGGTTTGAGTAAGTGATTTAAGTAACGAGGCGTGTGTAATATGATACAAGCATGGTGGATACGCCGCTGGTACTTCCTATATATAAGTGTTTGTATGGTATTACATATCGTAGCGTTATTTAAATCATTTCAATTTGATACATACAACATTTTATACAAATAACACGCTTTTCACAAGACACTGAATTACAAACAACATATCTTATACAAACTCATTTTTACATGGTTATTCAGTTAACCATGCATTGTTCTCTTATTTACACATATCATCTGATCTTACCGTTTTTCAAATGATTTACAAGACAAAGCAAATTACAAGGTTCATGACTAAACATTTTCTCAAACATAAGTCATGAATTCCGTTTTCACAAAACCAATGTATCTCACATGCATTTTTATGCTGACGTACCTATTTTCACATGTGTTTTCAGGAGATGATGCATAGGACTTATCAAGACATACTTAGGCGGACCTGTGCCTTAGTGACTTAAAACGAGACAAGAACTAGTTAATTTATGTTATGTATTCTTTGGTTCTTGTTTAAGACAATGTAAACTTTCATGTTTGATTAATAAAACGAAACTTCGTTTACCATGGATTTGAAATAATTGATTCTGTTACAACACTCCCCGACATTTCCGCCACGTTTTGTATGTTCTACGTGGTCGGGGTGTGACACGAAATAACCGGTTTGGTTCGCTCATTCAGACAGTTTCACTGATAGATTCGCTCGAACGGACACATACACGTCCGCTCGAACGTACTTGTCTGGTCCGCTTATTTGTCCAAGTGCTAGATTCGCTCATCCGGTTCTGTCCGCTTATTTGGTCTTGTTAGGTTCGCTCGTGTGACAACTCGACCTTTTGACTCGTATTTAATGCACGTTGACTTTGACCGTTGACCTTGACTGTTTGACTTGCTTGACTTGTAATATGGATAATGTGCACTTGGCGTAATATGAATGGTATTGGTATGAACTTGTTTAGAAAACTTAGACTTAAACAGTTAGAACCTATTAAGGATCCATATGTGTTTTGCCGTACAACACCCCGACGAATCAGATTATGATTCGCCAAGAACCATTCGACGAAACAGGTAACCTGTTTCGCCAATCCTGTTTCGCCGGCCCAATCAGTTTCGCCAAGGCCCAGTTCGGCCCAGTAGGGTGAAACGCGTATGTACACACGCACAGACCTATGTTCGATACTTTTTGGCAAAACAGAAACCCTAGAACTCCTGTGCGCAGACGGCGATTGTGTGTGTGTTCCCGAAACCCGCTAGCGATTTACTCATCGTTCCCGCTACTCGGTTAGTTATCTATGTGTTCATGATTCCTTGATTCATGTTACATTTATGCTTGATTTCCTGGATTTCTCTATACATATTGGGTATGCTTGATTTACAATCGGATGTGAGTACATGTACTAGATAATCTTGCTTCGTATGCATGACTAGTCGGTTACGTATTTCTATGCGAATTATGATGTTGATTTAGGAATACTATTAACTGATCGGATTGATATGATTATGTGATGGGTAGATCTAGAACTAACGATGTTCATGCCGGTTTAATGTCGTTAAACTTTGTTGATTATGATTTCTGGGTTACGATAATTGTACGTTTATCTGATGATAGTATGATGATTGTTCTTGAAGGTGTTCTAGGCGGCTGCTAGAATGATTAGGGTTTCCATGATTGATTGCATGATTTTCTGTAACTGATGTGTTGACGTAATTACTGCTTAACGAATCTGAATGTTTGACGAATCAGAATGTTGACGTAACTGAATGCTCGACGAATGTGAAAGCCTTGGCGAAACAGAATGTGTTTCGCCAAGGATGTCGACGAATTAGAAAACGTATTTCGCCAAAGGTCTTTAACGAAACAGAATTTAGATTCTCCAAAGGGTAGTTGACGAAACACATTGTGTTTCGTCAACCAGTGTTTCGCCAAATAATCTGTTTCGCCAACCTGAATAACCTGCACAGTAAACTGATGTAATTTTGATAAGTGTTAACTGAGTTAGCTAACTGATGTTAAACAATATGCATGACTTATGTGATGTTGACTGGTGATGTGTACTACCTGATGATCATTGATTATGTTTATACGTGAACTGTATGAGTTCAAACTGATTGTGTACGTACATACTCTAGGACGTGATTGATTACTTTGAGCACATACTTAGCATACCGAGCAAACCCAAGGTGAGTTCACACAGCCAAGGCATGGGTTCCCGGGTGGGGAATGGGATTTGATAGATTGTTATGCACACTCAGATGGTAGAACTTAACGGATACGAACCTACTAGACTAGTAACACTCATTGAACTGATCTTCGCACACCTGCCACGGGTTGGCCGCGATACTATGACATCTTCGCACACCTGCCTTTGGAAGGCCGCGAACTAAACTTACTAACCTTCGCACACCTGCCTGGGAGGCCGCGATACAAATAAACCTAGTCTAGAATAATTGGGATGAACATCCCCTAATATCTTCGCACACCTGCCTGGGAGGCCGCGATGGGAAATATGATACATGATATAAACGAAAGAACTTACTATTACTCATACCATACTATTACTGAACTGTTAACTGTGAACTCGCTCAACTAGTTTGTTGACTCTCTGCTGCATGCCTTGCAGGACCTTAGGTACTTATGGAGCTTGCACTGGAGGAGCGGGTCGTTGTGGGCAATGGATCATGAACGCTATGTTTAAACATTTCGAATATTTGAACTTATGATTTACTTTGGGTTATTTACTTATGCTTCCGCTACTGATACTATGTTTGGTTTGGAACATCAATTGTATTTAATGAGGTTTTACGAAGTATTTTATTTATATTATGCTATGTTCAATATGATTGGTGGCTTGATCCTGGTCAGTCACGCTCCCAAGCGGTGGTACTCCGCGTGTGGATTTTGGGGGTGTGACAGATTGGTATCAGAGCCATTGGTTATAGAGAACTTGGTTTTAATATGGGAAAAACATTTTTATTAAAACCAGACTATAACCAGAACAGTGCTCTCAACGATCCACAACGACGCTTCGCTCCACGTGCAAGACTCGACATCCTAGGTAATAAGGTTTATGTTTATTACCTGCTTGCTAGAACTGCTTAGAACTTTGCTCGTAGTATGCTTGCCCTACTATTGCTCGCTATCTGTTACTGCTTGAGAACACTTATGTGCTTACACTCTTCTGTCATCGCACTATTCGCGAACCTTTCTCACTTATGTTGCCTTTGATGTGAAGATCAATGGCCACACGAATTAACATGACTCAAGCCCAGCTAGAGGCTCTCGTTGCTGCGGCAGTTGCAGCCGCTCAAGCAGGTAGTATACCCTGCAGTATAGACTAATACTAGGGTCTTTAGATCCTACATTAACTCTCGTATTTAACTTCGTCCTATTCGTACAATAGGTCAACACGCGCAGCAGCCTGTCTGCACATTCAAGAACTTCATGGACTGTCGTCCAAATTCTTTCAGTGGCACCGAGGGGGCAGTGGGACTCCTCCATTGGTTCGAAAAGCTAGAGTCAGTATTCGAAATGTGCGAGTGCCCTGAGGCTCGCAAGGTCAAGTATGCAACTGGCACCTTGGAGGGAATAGCGCTAACCTGGTGGAACGCGCAGGTGAAAATTCTGGGGTTGGTAGCTGCTAACGCCACACCCTGGAACGATTTTAAGGAACTTATCAAGAGAGAGTATTGCACGCGTGAAGATATTCACAAACTGGAAGACGAGCTGTATAACCTGAAAATGGTTGGATCAGAGATTGAAGCGTATACTAAACGGTCAAATGAGCTGGCCGTGCTGTGTCCAACTATGGTGGACCCTCCATACAAGCGTATTGAGTTGTATCTCAAGGGTTTGGCGCCAGAGATCCAGAGCCACGTAACATCGGCTAATCTTGACGACATTCAGGCTATTCAGCGCCTCGCTCACCGCATCACAGATCAGGCAGTGGATCAGAACAGACTACCAAAACGCATCAGTGCTACCACTACTGCTACTACTACTCCAGCTACTACTTCTGCCACACCCAGCGAGAACAAAAGAAAGTGGGATGGGGATTCCAGCAAGGGATCAGTTTCGGTTCAGTCCCAGACATAGCAGCGTCGCACCAACGACCACCAGAGTCCGAATCAGCAATCATCGGGCAACCAGGGGCAGAGTGGTTATAGGGGAACTCACCCGTGGTGTAACAGGTGCAACAAACACCATAGTGGAAGATGTCGCAGGGAACGTTGTCAAAGATGCCACAAGCCGGGCCATGAGGCTAAAGATTGTAGAAGCTCGCGACCAGCAAACCAAAACCAGCAACTCCCACCGCCAGCTCCACAGAACCAGCAGCAGCAGCCACAGCGTGGAAACCAGGGATGTTTCCAGTGTGGGGCTGAAGGCCACTACAAACGCGATTGCCCACAGTTGAACCAGAATCGCAACAACAACAACAATCAGGGCAACGGGAACAATAACAATAACAACAACGGGGGAAACAACAACAACAATGGCAACGAAGCTCGGGGTCGTGCTTTTGTGCTAGGTCGGGGTGACGCAGTGAATGATCCCAATGTGGTTATGGGTAAGTTTCTTCTCGACGATATTTATGTTACTGTCTTATTTGATTCGGGTGCTGATACAAGTTATATGTCATTGAAAATGAGTAAATTGTTAAAACGTACACCAACACCCCTAAACACTAAACACGTCGTAGAACTGGCAAATGGTAAAAGTGTAGAAGCGGCACATGTAATCAAGGGTTGTAACATCGTTCTAGCTGGTCAGACTTTCTCGATTGATCTTATACCCATAGTCTTGGGTAGTTTCGACGTAGTCATCGGTATGGATTGGTTATCCCAACATCGCGCAGAGATTTTATGCAAGGAGAAGGTTATTCGTATTCCTCGCTCTAGTCAGGAACCTCTCGAAGTTCAAGGTGACAGGAGTGGTGCTGTGGTTGGCATCATCTCTTTCTTAAAGGCGCAGAAATGTTTACGAAAGGGACATACTGCCATTCTGGCACTCGTTACTGACGCATCAGCAAAGGAAAAGAAACTGGGGGATATACCAGTGGTGCGTGATTTTCCTCAAGTGTTTCCTGAAGATTTACCCGGTTTACCTCCTCATCGTCAAGTCGAGTTTCAGATTGAGTTAGCTCCTGGAGCAGCACCAATAGCCCGCGCACCGTATCGTTTAGCTCCAACCGAACTGGAAGAGTTGTCAAAGCAGCTACAAGAACTCTTGGAAAAGGGCTTTATTCGTCCAAGCTCTTCACCATGGGGAGCACCAGTACTTTTCGTAAAGAAGAAGGATGGCACTTTCAGGATGTGCATCGACTACCGTGAACTGAACAAGGTGACAGTGAAGAACCGTTATCCTCTTCCGCGTATAGACGACTTATTCGACCAGTTGCAGGGGTCGAGTTACTATTCCAAGATAGACTTGAGGTCAGGGTATCATCAGCTGAGAGTCCGGGATGAGGACGTCTCCAAAACCGCTTTCAGAACTCGTTACGGTCACTACGAGTTTCTTGTCATGCCATTTGGGTTAACGAATGCGCCTGCCGTATTTATGGATCTGATGAACAGGGTGTGCAAGCCGTACTTAGACAAGTTTGTGATTGTCTTCATCGATGACATACTGATTTACTCCAAGAGTCAGGAGGAGCACGAACATCATCTGCGATTGATCTTGGAACTTCTTCGAAAGGAACAGCTGTACGCCAAGTTTTCCAAATGCGACTTCTGGCTTCGTGAAGTCCACTTCCTAGGCCATGTGGTGAACCAGGATGGGATTCATGTTGATCCATCCAAGGTAGATTCGATCAAGAACTGGCCTGCACCACGTACACCAACAGAAATACGCCAATTCTTGGGTTTGGCGGGTTACTACAGACGATTTATAAAAGACTTCTCCAAAATCGCACAGCCGCTTACGCTACTGACACAGAAAGGTGTCACCTATCGCTGGGGAGAGCCCCAGGAAACCGCCTTTCAGTACTTAAAGGATAGGCTTTGCAGTGCGCCTATTCTCTCATTGCCAGAGGGCACGGAAGATTTCGTGGTTTATTGTGACGCATCAATACAGGGTCTTGGTTGCGTGTTGATGCAGCGGGATAAAGTTATTGCCTACGCCTCTCGTCAACTCAAGGTTCACGAACGGAACTACACGACGCACGATTTAGAACTGGGAGCCGTTGTTTTCGCGCTTAAGATATGGCGACACTACCTGTACGGTACCAGGTGCACGATTTACACCGATCACAGGAGTCTCGAGCATATCCTTAAGCAAAAGGATTTGAACATGCGTCAACGAAGATGGGTCGAACTACTGAACGATTACGAATGCGCTATCAAGTACCATCCAGGCAAGGCCAATGTTGTGGCTGACGCCCTTAGTCGGAAAGACACTCTACCTAGACGCGTACGAGCTTTACAGCTCACTATTCAGTCTAGTCTTCCTGCACAGATACGAGATGCTCAAGTGGAAGCATTGAAACCAGAAAACGTAAAGGCTGAAGCTTTACGTGGTTCGAGGCAACAAATGGAACAAAAGGAAGACGGCGCCTACTATGTAACGGGGCGTATTTGGGTTCCACTTTATGGCGGTCTACGAGAGCTTGTAATGGATGAAGCTCACAAGTCCCGTTATTCGGTACATCCAGGGTCGGACAAAATGTACCACGATATCAGAACTACTTATTGGTGGCCAAGCATGAAGGCCCACATCGCCACCTACGTCGGCAAGTGTTTGACATGTGCAAGGGTCAAAGTGGAATATCAGAAACCAGCGGGTCTACTTCAGCAACCCAAGATACCGCAATGGAAATGGGAAGAAATTTCCATGGATTTCGTTACAGGCTTACCTAGATCCCAGCGCGGGAATGATACCATATGGGTGATCGTGGATCGACTCACCAAGTCTGCACACTTTCTGGCTATAAAGGAAACGGATAAGTTCTCCACTCTCGCAGACGTCTACCTTAAAGAAGTTGTTTCGAGGCACGGGGTGCCCATCTCCATCATTTCAGATCGCGACGCACGATTCACGTCAGAGCTATGGCAAGCAATGCACAAATCTTTCGGCTCAAAGTTAGACATGAGCACGGCATATCACCCTCAGACGGATGGGCAGTCTGAGCGAACGGTCCAAACTCTTGAAGACATGCTCCGGGCATGTGTTATCGATTTTGGCAACGGCTGGGAAAAGCACCTCCCTTTGGTGGAGTTTTCATATAATAATAGTTATCACACCAGCATCCAAGCCGCTCCATTCGAGGCATTGTACGGGCGTAAATGCCGGTCACCTCTCTGTTGGGCAGAGGTGGGGGATAGTCAGATTACGGGTCCAGAGATCGTAGTGGACGCCACGGAAAATATCGCACAGATACGACAACGCATGGCGGCAGCACGCGACCGTCAGAAAGCCTACGCGGACAAGCGTAGAAAGCCATTGGAATTTCAGGTCGGGGACCGGGTTTTATTGAAAGTTTCACCCTGGAAGGGTGTGGTACGTTTTGGCAAACGGGGCAAACTGAATCCGCGATATGTTGGACCATTCGAGATCATTGAGAAAATCGGCAAGGTAGCCTACAGATTGAACTTACCAGCTGAACTCGGGGCGGTTCACAATGTCTTTCATGTATCGAACTTAAAGAAGTGCTTATCAGATGAAACCCTCATCGTTCCTTTTAAGGAACTCACTATCGACGAGCGGTTGCAGTTCGTCGAGGAACCTGTTGAAATTACGGACCGGGATGTGAAGGTCCTCAAACATAAGAGAATCCCTCTTGTTCGAGTTCGTTGGAACTCCCGACGTGGCCCAGAGTACACCTGGGAACGCGAAGACCAAATGAAAGAAAAGTATCCCCAGTTATTCGGAACCAATACAACCACTGCTGAGGCTGAAGCTACTATCACGGAATTTCGGGACGAAATTCCAGATCAACGGGGGGAGGATGTGACACCCCAGGAAAACCAGTGAACGATGCAACCTATCTAGCTTCCTCAGTAAGTACTTACCAAATTTCGGGACGAAATTTCTTTCAAGTTGGGGATAATGTGACAACTCGACCTTTTGACTCGTATTTAATGCACGTTGACTTTGACCGTTCACCTTGACTGTTTGACTTGCTTGACTTGTAATATGGATAATGTGCACTTGGCATAATATGAATGGTATTGGTATGAACTTGTTTAGAAAACTTAGACTTAAACTGTTAGAACCCATTAAGGATCCATATGTGTTTTGCCGTACAACACCCCGACGAATCAGATTATGATTCGCCAAGAACCATTCGACGAAACAGGTAACCTGTTTCGCCAATCCTGTTTCGCCGGCCCAATCAGTTTCGCCAAGGCCCAGTTCGGCCCAGTAGGGTGAAACGCGTATGTACACACGCACAGACCTATGTTCGATACTTTTTGGCAAAACAGAAACCCTAGAACTCCTGTGCGCAGACGGCGATTGTGTGTGTGTTCCCGAAACCCGCTAGCGATTTACTCATCGTTCCCGCTACTCGGTTAGTTATCTATGTGTTCATGATTCCTTGATTCATGTTACATTTATGCTTGATTTCCTGGATTTCTCTATACATATTGGGTATGCTTGATTTACAATCGGATGTGAGTACATGTACTAGATAATCTTGCTTCGTATGCATGACTAGTCGGTTACGTATTTCTATGCGAATTATGATGTTGATTTAGGAATACTATTAACTGATCGGATTGATATGATTATGTGATGGGTAGATCAAGAACTAACGATGTTCATGCCGGTTTAATGTCGTTAAACTTTGTTGATTATGATTTCTGGGTTACGATAATTGTACGTTTATCTGATGATAGTATGATGATTGTTCTTGAAGGTGTTCTAGGCGGCTGCTAGAATGATTAGGGTTTCCATGATTGATTGCATGATTTTCTGTAACTGATGTGTTGACGTAATTACTGCTTAACGAATCTGAATGTTTGACGAATCAGAATGTTGACGTAACTGAATGCTCGACGAATGTGAAAGCCTTGGCGAAACAGAATGTGTTTCGCCAAGGATGTCGACGAATTAGAAAACGTATTTCGCCAAAGGTCTTTAACGAAACAGAATTTAGATTCGCCAAAGGGTAGTTGACGAAACACATTGTGTTTCGTCAACCAGTGTTTCGCCAAATAATCTGTTTCGCCAACCTGAATAACCTGCACAGTAAACTGATGTAATTTTGATAAGTGTTAACTGAGTTAGCTAACTGGTGTTAAACAATATGCATGACTTATGTGATGTTGACTGGTGATGTGTACTACCTGATGATCATTGATTATGTTTATACGTGAACTGTATGAATTCAAACTGATTGTGTACGTACATACTCTAGGACGTGATTGATTACTTTGAGCACATACTTAGCATACTGAGCAAACCCAAGGTGAGTTCACACAGCCAAGGCATGGGTTCCCGGGTGGGGAATGGGATTTGATAGATTGTTATGCACACTCAGATGGTAGAACTTAACGGATACGAACCTACTAGACTAGTAACACTCATTGAACTGATCTTCGCACACCTGCCACGGGTTGGCCGCGATACTATGACATCTTCGCACACCTGCCTTTGGAAGGCCGCGAACTAAACTTACTAACCTTCGCACGCCTGCCTGGGAGGCCGCGATACAAATAAACCTAGTCTAGAATAATTGGGATGAACATCCCCTAATATCTTCGCACACCTGCCTGGGAGGCCGCGATGGGAAATATGATACATGATATAAACGAAAGAACTTACTATTACTCATACCATACTATTACTGAACTGTTAACTGTGAACTCGCTCAACTAGTTTGTTGACTCTCTGCTGCATGCCTTGCAGGACCTTAGGTACTTATGGAGCTTGCACTGGAGGAGCGGGTCGTTGTGGGCAATGGATCATGAACGCTATGTTTAAACATTTCGAATATTTGAACTTATGATTTACTTTGGGTTATTTACTTATGCTTCCGCTACCGATACTATGTTTGGTTTGGAACATCAATTGTATTGAATGAGGTTTTACGAACTATTTTATTTATATTATGCTATGTTCAATATGATTGGTGGCTTGATCCTGGTCAGTCACGCTCCCAAGCGGTGGTACTCCGCGTGTGGATTTTGGGGGTGTGACAGCTCGTACAGACAATACTTGAGTCGCTTATCTGGTTCGCTTATCGGAACCACATAGATCCGCTTATCTGTCATTCACAGATAGATCCGCTTTTGTGTCCTGTTGTTCAAAAATTTCGAAAAATTTTTCTAAGTGTCGGTTGATTTTGCAGGTACAGTCAAAATGGATGATATTTTCATGAATCCGTTCAGCGACATGTACGCATTCACGGGATGTTCAGGAAACAATGATACGTCGTCAAGCAATACGAACGAGGATCCACCGAAAGAGAAAAAGAAAGAAGCTTGGGAGTCCGAGAGTGCATTCGGAACATTCAACAAACCTCCGAAGCTTATGGCAATCGAGGAGTACAGTCGTTGGTCAAGAAAATTTGAAGATTGGTTGATGGCATTTTCGTTTGCAAGTTGGAAAAGCCTGAAAAATGGGTATATACTTGGAGACAAAAGTGGAGAAACTTTATCATCAGCTGAAGAAATTGAATCTTTTGTAGCCGAACAGAAGTGTGTAGCCTATTTGTTCCAATCAGTTCAGGAGGATATTATTCATTAATAGACTATTCAAATGCGAAAGATTTGTGGAATAAGCTTGAAAAGAAATGTCTAGGAAGTTCGGAAATAGTGAAAAACAAACGAAAGCTTCTTAGAAAAAAATTTGATCTTTTTGGATGTCTAAAGAATGAATCGGTTTGTAAAATGATAGAAAGGTTCGGTCATCTGAAGCTCGTTTTCTGATGAAGAACTAGTTGACAAACTGTTCGATTCATTACCAGATGAGGTTGATTGGAGATATTATGCGCTTATGTTGAAGAACACTATTGCTCCTAAAGATTTGACTCCAGATTTGGTGATTGAGAGACTTGAAAGTCACGAGCTGGAACTGAAGAAAACATACAAAGTCAATCACTCATCTTATCAGCAGAATTTGGATCTTTATTATCCAAAAAGCATGATGCCAAAAGCAACTTCTCCAAAGACTGCATTTTCAGCTGAGAATGTATCTTCAGCAAGCAAAGAAAGTCAAAGCAGTCCAAGCAGCGGAAGTCACAGTGGATCCTCATCTTCTGCAAATCGTTCTGATGCAAAGTTTTCATGCAACATCGCGATAGATTTGAAGAATGCTCAGAATTTTGATGAGGAGTCGGCTAAACAACAGATGCTTTTCTTGGCATCTGTGTTAGAATCTTATGAAGGGCTGGTGGCTGGTAAGATTGGGAATACAAATCTAACGAAAGAAGATTACGATCAGATAGATCCCGAAGAAATGGAGCTGATCGACATTCGTTGGGCGATGGCGAGTGCTGTTCGACATGCTCAGCGTTTCATGGAAATTACCGGGAGAAAGACGATCGGTGGTCCGTCTACAAAGTTGGGGTTCGACAAATCCAAGGTGACGTGCTTTAAGTGTAAGCAGAAGGGTTACTTCAAGCGTGAATGCAGAAACGCGTACGCTGATGAGTCAGAGAATCCGTTTAAAGACGATTACTACAAGAAGGCAATATATCATCAGAATAAATCTGAGCCGCCTAGATTAAAGCAGGCTGAAGATAACAGAGACAAATCGAGGGCTCTTGTAGTGATTTACGATGATGAGGGGTATGATTGGAGCAAAGAGGTTCTACCGGAAGAAGACGCAGTTGGTTATGCTTTCATGGCAAAGAATGAACCCATTCCGTGGAAAGATAATCGAACATAAGAGCAGAAGTATAACTATAGGAAAATGATTGCCCAAAACAAAATCATTAGAATTTCTGGTATATTTCTGGAAGCAAGAAGAGCGAAAAGATGGGATCCGGACAGAGAGTGCTACCTTGATCTGTATGGAAACATTGCGATTGATGACAAAACACTTGATATAGAGGCCATCATCAAGGAGTATGAAGAAGAGGATGAGTATTGGCAACACAAATGGTGGGGAATGCCAACCAAGAAAATGATTGAAGAAGAAAAAGAGAAAGAGAGAAAGGAAAAAGAGGAGAAAGAGAAGATAGAAAAAGAAGAAATCGAAAAATCAAAGAAGGTTGATACGGGCATCATCGATACTACGCAGGAGTTGATAGCAGAGAACCTGGGAAAATGGCTGACAAAGTGCTAGCTGCGAAAGCACTTGAGGTAGACTCTAACTCTGTGACTGAGTCTAAGGGCCAAGTCAGTCCAAGTGCGTCAACAAATGCGTCAGGTAAAAAGATCGATGGAAATGCTGACTGCAAAAATTGCACCAAAGAATGCAATTTTTGTAGCACTGTCACGTACCTCAACAGTGAGAAAATTAAAAATCTGACAGCGAAGGTTAGAAGTGTTGAGGATCAAATACTTGGTCGTGACAAAACTGTGAAAGCTTCAACTGAACGAATTAGAGAATTAACTGGTCAAATTGAAAAAGATAAAATTGATCATGAAAAAGTTAAAAATGAAAATGAAAAGTTAATTCTTGAAAACCGTCAGATTTCTGAAAAATTTGAAAAACTCAAAAGCACTGTTAAAGAAAGTGATGATCGAAATGGTAAAACGTTTAAAGAAAACGAACATCTGAGAGCTGTGGTAAGAATAAAAGAAGAATCAATTAATAAACAACTGGATGAAATCGCTAAATTGAAACTTAAAGTTCAAGAAGCTGAAATTGAGAATGAGCGAATTCAGTTGAAACTTAACAGTTATAGCTCCGCAAGCTTTGTGTTGCAGAACATTGTTCCTAAACCTATAGGGAAAAACAAAGCTGGCGAAGATGTGTTTTCTGACGGTACCTGTGTAGGGTTTCACAAAGTTCCACCGCCAATTTTGCATAATTACACTAAAAAGGAATCTGGGTTGGTTGAACTTGAGGAAGGAAGTGAAGTGCAACTTCCTGAGAACATTGATGTCACGTTCACGTCTTCCAATGACGATAGTGTCCAAAATGATGTGGTAAAAAGTGTTGTTGACAAAGTGCTAAAACCGGATTGTGACACTTCTGAGGAGGATGGATGTTTCTTGGATAAATACATTCCGAAACAAAAGTCCAAGAACAACTTAAATGAAGAATCAAACCTTGTCATGTACAAGATGATAGGTTCGGATAAGTTGTTTTCGGATTCAGAGTTTCCGATTGAGAATGTAAACATGAACAAATTGACAAATGTTTTCAAACTGGTGGAAGTTGAGTTGTCAGCAGTGAATAATCTGTGTCAAAAGAAAGATAAAATGAAGTTTGTGAAAGAAAAGATTTACAACAAGAAATCTGTTAATCCATCGCGTTTTTATTATAACAACAGAAACAACTAGTCGGGTGGTTATCAGGGGGGTAAATCGTATCAGAAAAGAAATGTTTCAAACAAGAGGTTTGTCGAGAAGAAAAAGTTTGTGAACAGTTCGAATTCACTTGCTGATGAAGAAAAAGAATTTTTTTCAAAATCAAACAAAGAGTTTTTTGAGAAGAGAGCTTCACAGGCTCAGTCTGAAGGCACGAGTCGGGTAGCTGATACTCGTACTTGTTTTAGGTGTGATCAGGTTGGTCACATTGCACGAAAGTGTACATTTGTGAAGCCTAAGACTGAAGCTGTGAAAGTTCAACAGAAAAAGGTTGATGTAAAGGGTAAAGCACCGATGATGGTTGAGAAAAGGGTTGTTGAGAAGAAGAATGTTAAAATTGACAACTGCAAAGTGAAAAATGAACCCGTAAAGAAGTTGGTAACTAAAAATGACATATTTTACAAACGGGTTGCATTAACTCAACAGGTGTGGAAACCTAAAATTGAATCAAAAGTTGAAAAGACAGTTTCAACTTCTGAGGTGAAAAAGGCTGAAGAATCAATTGTGGTTGATTATGATGCAAATTTTCCACCTCTCAAGGCTGAAAATTTCAAAATTCAAATTGCGAGAGTCAAGGATGAGGCCTGGGTGGACACCATGTTTGACTAAACAGTTTGAATTGCCAGAGCTTCCTGGTTAGCGAAGCATGAATCGGCATCTTTCTTGAAGTTGTTTAAGTAATGATTTGTTATGTGCAGGATCTTCCAAAACTTGTATCCAGATGGATAATGGATAGTGGAGCGTCAAGACATATGACAGGGAAGACCGCGTTACTGTATGATGTGAGAGACATTAACGGTGGTTACGTGGGTTTTGCGGGTAATCAAGGAGGAAAGATCATAGGTGAAGGAATGTTATCGAACGACATCCTAACGTTTGAGAGGGTTAACTACATCGCTGAGCTGGAGAACAACCTGCTGAGTATCTCCCAGATCTGTGACAGGATGTATACTACTCATTTCACCGACAAAGAATGTTTGATCTTGAAACCGGGATTTGTGATACCTGAGGAATGGATCATCATGAGGGCACCAAGAGTCAATGATCTGTACGTGTTGGACATGAGCGTCGCTACTACAACCATGGGTCAGGCTCATTGTTTTGTGTCCAGAGCAACGGAAAAAGAGTCAAGATTGTGGCACTGGAAAATGGGGCATATTCACCTAAGGAAAATGAATCACTTGGTGCATAACGATTTGGTCACAGGAGTGCATGTCAAAGGTTTTCATCTGGAAGGGGAGTGCATAAGTTGTGTCAAAGGCAAACAGAAGAAAAAGTCACACCCTACAAAGCAAGTCAATTCAGTTTCAAGACCTTTGGAAAGACTTCACGTGGATTTGTTTGCTCCAGTGAATGTCAAGAGTATAACAGGAGATTCTTACTGTTTGGTCGTGACTGATGATTATTCCAGATTTTCTTGGGTTATGTTTTTGAAATCAAAAGACGAAACGTTTGACAACCTGATGGCGTTGTTTAAAAGAATTGAGAATCTGTACGAAACGTTTGACAACCTAATGGTACTGAATTCAACAACAGTAAGATGGAAGAATTTTGTGAAGAAAGAGGTATATTGCATGAGTTTAGTGCTCCGTACACTCCGCAGCAGAATGGAGTTGCAGAACGCAAAAACCGGACGCTAATCGAGACAGCCAGAACGATGCTTGCAGACTCTAAGTTACCAATTAATTTCTGGGCTGAAGCTGTTTCTGCTGCATGCTATACTCTCAACAAGGTTCTTATTGTCAAGAAATTCAACAAGACGTGTTTTGAGCTAATCAATAACCGCAAGCCGAATTTGAAGTATCTAGAACCGTTTGGATCTCCCTGTACGGTGATAGAGCCTAATGGAAAGTTTGGTCCGAAGAGCATTGAGGGTGTGACAACTCGGACTTTAGACTTACTTTAATGTAACGTTACGTGTCTATGTGATACCTTGAATTAGTGAATGTTACGTGAACCTTGTGCATAATGTGTTATGTATGTTGTGTATATATTGTATGCATGTATGAATTTGAACCGCACAAGCTCACATCACCCGCACAAGGCCGTTTGGGCCTTATTCTTGTACGCAGAACATTGGGCAGCCCAAGAGAGGGTTCGGCCCACTCTTTTCTTTGGAACGCATAACACATAGTGAGGATGTTTTACTCCTCATTTGTTACCAAGACCTTCACACGCACAAGTTCACACAAAACCCTAATACCCTTCTCTCTCTCGAAGTCTTGAAGCCGGCTGAAACTCCTTGTGCACCCAAAACCCCACTAGTTCCAATCCCCTAATCCGGTTAGTATTTCACTATCATTGTTTGATGATATGATGTTGTGTGTGATATGATAATCTTGAATGATAACCTAGGGTTTTTGATAGCATGATGTAGTATGATGATAAACTAGGGCTAATCCGATTAGGGTTCATGTTAGTAAAATTAATGAGAATAGAATACATGGTTGTTGATGATGTTTAACGGTGATGTCTTTGTTGATCGGCCACATGATTATGTAATCGGAAATTTGTGTGATGATGTTAATCCGTTGTTATGATTTTGTTTCGGATTGGTAACTTATTGGTGTTCATTGATCGACTCCATGTTTGTTAGAATCGGATGTGTTTATGTGTTTTGGATAAGTGTTCTTGATTTTGGATTATTGATATTAAAACGGATTCATGATGAAAAGGCCTGTTTGATCGACATTAGATTAATCATATGTTGGAAATTATGTTGATTGGTTGAGGTAAACTAGGAAACTAATGATAGATTGTAACCGAATGCATGATATCCGGGTGTTTAAACTGATCACACAAGCAGCACAACACGGAACCAAGGTTGCGAGTCCGGATTGCGACTCGAGACCACAACAGCACGAGCCGAAACCATGGTTGCGAGTCCTGTTGCGACTCGAAACCAGACCAAGACAAGCCGAAACCACTGTTGCGACTCGTAATCTCCTGTTGCGACTCGTAATCTCCTGTTGCGACTCGTGATCGCTGGTTGCGACTCGAGGCCCGTTTGTCCGCACACACTGATTTGGATTCACTGTCACGGGCCCAATCAATTGGGCCAAATAATTGGACTTATGATTGTTATGCTTTTGGACTGCTTATCTGTTTGGGCCGGGTTTACAATGGATCGCACAATATGTTGGGCTTGTTGTTATTCGCACATTGTTGACTGCTATGTGTTTACCATGATATTCACATGTTCGTACTATGTTAACCTATGTGAAACCAATGTGTATTACTTAAGTCAAAACCTGATTTGCGTGGTAACCGTGGTAGGACGTGGTTGACCCTTTACTAGCTTACCTGTACTCTTTGTGTATCTGCCGAGCAATCCAAGGTGAGTTCACACAGCCAAGGCATGGGATTCCCGGGTTGGGAATTGGGTTGGATATGTTGGAAAGAATTACTCGTAATTACGCATTCACTAGACTATAGACCATCGTCCTCAGGATAGTCAGGACACGTTACGTAAAGCCTACGTAACCCAGTAATTGCCATTTGTCTCCCGGGTCGGGAGGACACGTTACGTAAAGCCTACGTAACCCAATACCTTCTACTGTCTTCCGGGTCGGAAGGACACGCTGCGTAAAGCCTACGTAGCCACCCACGCGTACCACTGTCCTCGGGGAAGGGCACGTCACGTAAAGCCTACGTGACCCAGTACGTATTCCTGTTCTCGGTTTAAGAAGAACACATGGTTGCACTAGTCTAGTAAGTACCATAATGGGAAGCCCCCATTATAAAGGATAAACGTGAGAATCCCTCACCAGTAGTATATACTTGTATGGGAAGCCCCCACCAGTTGATTATACGCATTACTATTACGAACTTACTTTCTGTGAACTCGCTCAACTAGTTGTTGATTATTTGCTGCATGCCTTGCAGGACCTTAGGTACATTATGGAGCTTGCACAAGGAGGAGCAGGTCGTTGTGGGATATGGATCATGAACGATATTTGAACTTATGACTATTTTGAGTTTACATTACTATGCTTCCGCTACTTAAACATTGTTTGGTTTTGAAACATCAATCATGTCATGATGAACTACCTTAACTACTTTTATTATTATTAAATGCTATGTTTGATATGATTGATGGCTTGATCCTGGTCATGTCACGCTCCCAAGCGGTGATACTCCGCAGGTGGACTTTGGGGGTGTGACAGATTGGTATCAGAGCCATTGGTTATAGAGAACTTGGTTTTAATATGGGAAAACATTTTTATTAAAACCAGACTATAACCAGAACAGTGCTCTCAACGATCCACAACGACGCTTCGCTCCACGTGCAAGACTCGACATCCTAGGTAATAAGGTTTATGTTTATTGCCTGTTTGCTAGAACTGCTTAGAACTTTGCTCGCATTACGTTTAGATACACATGATACTATAGCATGAGAATCCCTACGTGCTTACACTTTTCTGTCATCGCCCTACTCGCGAACCACTCTCACTTACATTACTTTTACTATGAAGATCATGTCTGGAAGAATTAACATGACACAAGCCCAGCTAGAGGCTCTCGTTCAAGCTCAAGTTGCTGCGGCACTTGCAGCTGCTCAAGCAGGTAGTATATCCTGTAGTTATAACTTACGCTAGGATCTTTAGATCCTACATTCCTAAACTAGCCCTTGTATTTAAACTTTGCCCTATTCGTACACAATAGGTCAACCAGCGCAACAAGTTTGCACCTTTAAGAACTTCATTGACTGTCGTCCAAATACCTTCAGCAGCACAGAGGGGGCAGTGGGACTCCTCCACTGGTTCGAAAAGCTAGAGTCAGTTTTTGAGATGTGCGAGTGCCCTGAGGCTCGCAAGGTCAAGTATGCAACTGGCACCTTGGAAGGAATCGCGCTAACCTGGTGGAATGCGCAGGTGCAAATTCTGGGGTTGGCAGCTGCTAACGCCACACCCTGGAACGATTTTAAGGAACTTATCAAGAGGGAGTATTGTACACGTGAAGATATTCACAAGTTGGAAGACGAGCTGTATAATTTGAAAATGGTTGGATCAGAGATTGAAGCGTATACTAAACGGTCGAATGAGCTGGCCGTGATATGTCCAACTATGGTGGACCCTCCGTACAAGCGCATCGAGATGTATCTCAAAGGGTTGGCACCGGAGATTCAGAGCCATGTTACCTCGGCTAATCTCGATAACATCCAGGAAATTCAACGCCTCGCTCATCGCATCACCGACCAGGCAGTGGATCAGAATAAGCTGCCTAAGCGTGTCAGCGCTACTGCTACCGTCGCTCCTTCAGCTACTCCCGCTACTACTGGTGACAACAAAAGAAAGTGGGATGGAGATTCTAGTAAAGGTTCAGCATCCGTTCAGTCTCAAGCTCAGCAACAGAAGACTGACCACTACCAGAGTCCCAGTCAGCAATCCTCTGGTGGTCATAGACGGGGAAGATATCAGGGATTTCACCCCATGTGTCACAATTGCAACAGGCACCATAGCGGCCCATGCAGCAAGGGTCGTTGCCAAAGGTGTCTCAAGATGGGGCACGAGGCCAAAGACTGTAGGAGCCCACGTCCTGCAAACCAGAACCAGCAACCGCAACAACCAGCTCCACAGAACCCACAGCAGCAGCAGCAGCCACAGCGTGGAAACCGGGGATGTTTCCAGTGTGGGGCTGAGGGTCATTTCAAACGCGATTGTCCTCAGTTGAACCAGAATCGCAACAACAATAACCAGGGCAACGGGAACAACAACGGTGGGAACAACAACAATAATGGCAACGAGGCTAGGGGACGCGCTTTTGTGCTAGGTCGAGGTGACGCAGTGAACGATCCCAATGTGGTTATGGGTAAGTTTCTCCTCGACAATATTTATGTTACTGTTTTTTTTGATTCGGGTGCGGATACAAGCTATATGTCTGTGAAAATGAGTCAACTGCTAAAACGTGCACCAACACTTTTACCCACCAAACATGTAGTAGAGTTAGCTAACGGTAAAAGTCTAGAAGCCACGCACGTAGTCCAGGGTTGTAATCTTATCCTAGCTAGTCAAGCTTTCTCTATCGATCTCATTCCCATAGTTTTGGGTAGCTTCGACGTCGTGATTGGGATGGATTGGTTATCCCAACACCAGGCAGAAATCTTATGAAGTGAGAAGATAATTCGCATTCCTCGTTCTGGTCAGGAACCTCTCGAAGTCCAAGGCGACAAGAGTGGTGCTGTTGTTGGCATCATCTCTTTCTTGAAGGCTCAGAAATGCTTACGAAAGGGGCACACTGCCATTCTGGCACTCGTTTCAGACGCATCAGCGAAGGAAAAGAAATTGGAGGATATTCCAGTTGTTCGCGACTACCCTCAGGTGTTTCCTGAAGACTTACCTGGCTTACCGCCTCATCGTCAGGTCGAATTCCAAATCGAGCTCGCTCCAGGAGCAGCACCCATAGCTCGCGCACCATATCGTCTAGCTCCATCAGAATTGGAAGAATTGTCAAAGCAGCTACAAGAGCTCTTGGAAAAGGGCTTCATTCGTCCAAGCTCTTCGCCTTGGGGAGCTCCAGTACTATTTGTGAAAAAGAAAGACGGTACGTTCAGAATGTGCATAGACTACCGTGAACTCAACAAGGTGACGGTGAAGAACCGTTATCCTCTTCCGCGCATCGACGACTTATTCGACCAGTTGCAAGGGTCGTGTTACTATTCGAAGATAGACTTGAGGTCTGGTTATCATCAGCTAAGAGTCCGGGATGAGGACGTCTCCAAAACCGCATTCAGAACTCGTTATGGCCACTACGAGTTTCTTGTCATGCCGTTCGGGTTAACGAACGCGCCTGCCGTATTTATAGATCTTATGAACAGGGTGTGCAAACCCTATCTTGACAAGTTCGTCATTGTGTTTATCGACGACATTCTGATTTACTCCAAGAGTCAGGAGGAACACGAGCAGCATCTTCGCCTGATATTGGAACTCCTTCGGAAGGAACAGCTGTATGCCAAGCTTTCTAAATGCGACTTCTGGCTTCGTGAAGTCCACTTCTTAGGCCATGTGGTGAACAGGGATGGGATCCATGTCGATCCATGCAAGGTAGATTCGATCAGAAACTGGCCTGCACCGCGTACACCGACAGAAATACGCCAATTCTTGGGTTTGGCAGGTTATTATCGGCGGTTCATCAAGGACTTTTCAAAGATTGCTCAGCCGCTCAAGCTACTGACACAGAAGGGTGTCGTTTATCGCTGGGGAGAGCCCCAGGAGACAGCTTTTCAGTACCTAAAGGATAGGCTTTGCAGCGCACCTATTCTCTCATTGCTAGGGGGCACAGATGACTTCGTAGTATATTGTGACGCATCAATACAGGGTCTGGGTTGCGTATTGATGCAGCGGGATAAAGTTATTGCCTACGCCTCTCGTCAACTAAAGGTTCATGAACGGAACTACACGACGCACGATTTAGAGCTGGGAGCTGTTGTTTTCGCGCTTAAGATATGGCGACACTACCTGTACGGTACCAAGTGCACGATTTACACCGATCACAGGAGTCTTGAGCATATCTTTAAGCAAAAGGAATTGAATATGCGTCAACGACGATGGGTCGAGCTACTCAATGATTACGAATGCGCTATCAAGTACCATCCAGGCAAAGCCAATGTTGTGGCTGATGCCCTTCGTCCTAAGAACACCCTACCGAAGCGCGTGCGAGCGCTACAGCTTACTATTCAGTCCGGTCTACCTGCTCAGATACGGAGTGCTCAGATGGAAGCACTGAAACCTGAAAACGTCAAGGCTGAAGCCTTACGCGACTCAAGGCAACGATTAGAACAGAAGGCAGACGGCGCCTACTATGTAACGGGGCGTATTTGGGTCCCACTTTATGGCGGTCTACGCGAACTTGTGATGGATGAAGCTCACAAGTCTCGCTACTCGGTACATCCAGGGTCGGACAAAATGTACCACGACATCAGCACTACTTATTGGTGGCCTAGTATGAAGGCCCACATCGCTACGTACGTTGGAAAATGCCTGACCTGTGCAAGGGTCAAGGTTGAATATCAGAAACCAGCTGGTCTACTTCAGCAGCCTAAGATACCTCAATGGAAATGGGAAGAAATTTCCATGGATTTTGTTACAGGCCTACCTAGATCCCAGCGGGGGAATGATACCATATGGGTGATCGTGGATCGACTCACCAAGTCTGCACACTTCCTACCTATAAAGGAAACGGATAAGTTCTCCACTCTCGCAGACGTCTATCTTAAAGAAGTTGTTTCGAGGCACGGGGTGCCCACATCTATCATTTCGGATCGCGATGCACGATTCACGTCAGAGCTATGGCAAGCGATGCACAAGTCTTTCGGCTCACGGTTAGACATGAGCACAGCATATCACCCTCAGACGGATGGGCAGTCTGAGCGAACGATTCAAACACTTGAAGACATGCTCAGGGCATGTGTTATTGATTTCGGCAACGGCTGGGAAAAGCACCTCCCTTTGGTGGAGTTCTCGTATAATAATAGTTATCATACCAGCATTCAAGCCGCTCCATTCGAGGCATTGTACGGGCGTAAATGCCGGTCACCCCTCTGTTGGGCAGAGGTGGGGGATAGTCAGATTACGGGTCCAGAAATTGTAGTGGACGCCACGGAAAAGATTGCACAGATACGACAACGCATGGCGGCAGCACGCGACCGTCAGAAAGCCTACGCGGACAAGCGTAGAAAGCCAATGGAATTTCAGGTCGGGGACCGGGTTTTACTAAAAGTCTCACCCTGGAAGGGTGTGGTTCGTTTTGGCAAACGGGGCAAACTAAATCCGCGGTACGTCGGACCATTCGAAATCATAGAAAAGATTGGCAAAGTAGCCTACAAGTTGAATCTACCAGCTGAACTCGGGGCAGTTCACAATGTCTTTCATGTGTCGAACTTAAAGAAGTGCCTATCAGATGAAACCCTCATCATTCCTTTTAAGGAACTCACTATCGACGAGCGGTTGCAGTTCGTCGAGGAAACAGTTGAGATCACGGACCGGGATGTGAAGGTCCTCAAACACAAGAGAATCCCTCTTGTTCGAGTTCGTTGGAACTCCCGACGTGGCCCAGAGTACACCTGGGAACGCGAAGACAGAATGACAGAAAAGTACCCCCAGTTATTCGGGACCAATGCAACCACTACTGAGGCTGAAGCTACTACTTCGGAATTTCGGGACGAAATTCCAGATCAACGGGGGGAGGATGTGACACCCCAGGAAAACCAGTGAACGTTATAACCTACCTAGCTTCCTCAGTGAGTGCATACCAAATTTCGGGACGAAATTTCCAATTAGTTGGGGATAATGTGACAACTCGGACTTTAGACTTACTTTAATGTAACGTTACGTGTCTATGTGATACCTTGAATTAGTGAATGTTACGTGAACCTTGTGCATAATGTGTTATGTATGTTGTGTATATATTGTATGCATGTATGAATTTGAACCGCACAAGCTCACATCACCCGCATAAGGCCGTTTGGGCCTTATTCTTGTACGCGGAACATTGGGCAGCCCAAGAGAGGGTTCGGCCCACTCTTTTCTTTGGAACGCATAACACATAGTGAGGATGTTTTACTCCTCATTTGTTACCAAGACCTTCACACGCACAAGTTCACACAAAACCCTAATACCCTTCTCTCTCTCGAAGTCTTGAAGCCGGCTGAAACTCCTTGTGCACCCGAAACCCCACTAGTTCCAATCCCCTAATCCGGTTAGTATTTCACTATCATTGTTTGATGATATGATGTTGTGTGTGATATGATAATCTTCAATGATAACCTAGGGTTTTTGATAGCATGATGTAGTATGATGATAAACTAGGGCTAATCCGATTAGGGTTCATGTTAGTAAAATTAATGAGAATAGAATACATGGTTGTTGATGATGTTTAACGGTGATGTCTTTGTTGATCGGCCACATGATTATGTAATCGGAAATTTGTGTGATGATGTTAATCCGTTGTTATGATTTTGTTTCGGATTGGTAACTTATTGGTGTTCATTGATCGACTCCATGTTTGTTAGAATCGGATGTGTTTATGTGTTTTGGATAAGTGTTCTTGATTTTGGATTATTGATATTCAAACGGATTCATGATGAAAAGGCCTGTTTGATCGACATTAGATTAATCATATGTTGGAAATTATGTTGATTGGTTGAGGTAAACTAGGAAACTAATGATAGATTGTAACCAAATGCATGATATCCGGGTGTTTAAACTGATTGCACAAGCAGCACAACACGGAACCAAGGTTGCGAGTCCGGATTGCGACTCGAGACCACAACAGCACGAGCCGAAACCATGGTTGCGAGTCCTGTTGCGACTCGAAACTAGACCAAGACAAGCCGAAACCACTGTTGCGACTCGTAATCTCCTGTTGCGACTCGTAATCTCCTGTTGCGACTCGTAATCTCCTGTTGCGACTCGTGATCGCTGGTTGCGACTCGAGACCCGTTTGTCCGCACACACTGATTTGGATTCACTGTCACGGGCCCAATCAATTGGGCCAAATAATTGGACTTATGATTGTTATGCTTTTGGACTGCTTATCTGTTTGGGCCGGGTTTACAATGGATCGCACAATATGTTGGGCTTGTTGTTATTCGCACATTGTTGACTGTTATGTGTTTACCATGATATTCACATGTTCGTACTATGTTAACCTATGTGAAACCAATGTGTATTACTTAAGTCAAAACCTGATTTGCGTGGTAACCGTGGTAGGACGTGGTTGACCCTTTACTAGCTTACCTGTACTCTTTGTGTATCTGCCGAGCAATCCAAGGTGAGTTCACACAGCCAAGGCATGGGATTCCCGGGTTGGGAATTGGGTTGGATATGTTGGAAAGAATTACTCGTAATTACGCATTCACTAGACTATAGACCATCGTCCTCAGGATAGTCAGGACACGTTACGTAAAGCCTACGTAACCCAGTAATTGCCATTTGTCTCCCAGGTCGGGAGGACACGTTACGTAAAGCCTACGTAACCCGATACCTTCTACTGTCTTCCGGGTCGGAAGGACACGCTGCGTAAAGCCTACGTAGCCACCCACGCGTACCACTGTCCTCGGGGAAGGGCACGTCATGTAAAGCCTACGTGACCCAGTACGTATTCCTATTCTCGGTTTAAGAAGAACACATGGTTGCACTAGTCTAGTAAGTACCATAATGGGAAGCCCCCATTATAAAGGATAAACGTGAGAATCCCTCACCAGTAGTATATACTTGTATGGGAAGCCCCCACCAGTTGATTATACGCATTATTATTACGAACTTACTTTCTGTGAACTCGCTCAACTAGTTGTTGATTATTTGCTGCATGCCTTGCAGGACCTTAGGTACATTATGGAGCTTGCACAAGGAGGAGCAGGTCGTTGTGGGATATGGATCATAAACGATATTTGAACTTATGACTATTTTGAGTTTACATTACTATGCTTCCGCTACTAAAACAATGTTTGGTTTTGAAACATCAATCATGTCATGATGAACTACCTTAACTACTTTTATTATTATTAAATGCTATGTTTGATATGATTGATGGCTTGATCCTGGTCATGTCACGCTCCCAAGCGGTGATACTCCGCAGGTGGACTTTGGGGGTGTGACAGAGGGTATCTTTGTTGGTTATTCAAGTCTTACACGACGTGTCTTCGTTCCAAGTGAAAAGCGGATTATTGAAGCAGCGAATGTTGAATGCCAAGGTTACACTATGCCGCCACAGAATCCTGGTGATTCATGGCGTTATCATTATGACAAACTTTGGGATTCGTTTGACATGAGAGAAGAATCAGAGGAAGAAGAAGATTTCTTTGATGAGCTGGATATTTTGTGAGAGTATGAGTCGCAGCTCAGGTTCCCAGCAGAGTATTCTGGAAGACCTCGGGAAACTTCAAATGACGATGAAGCAGGTCCTAGTAATGCTGGTGAACATGATGATGAAGTTGCTCCTGGCAATTAGTCGGATGTGAATGATGATCAAGAAGCTGATAACATGCCAGTATTTGACCATGGTGATTCAGATCTTGAGGGGGAGCAGATCCAGTTGTCAAGTCAAACAAACCAAGTTGGTGAACAAGATGCAGAGCAGAATGTTACTAATCTGGAGGGAAATATAGAAGTTCCAAGCGAAGTGATGCCGCGAACTCTTTCTTATCATCCAGAGGAGTTGATCATAGGAGAATTGCAATCGGGCGTTCGCACGCGACGTCAAATTGACCAGGGCTTAACATGTTTTTATTCTACAGTAGCACCTTTACAAACTGAATTTTCATTAAGTTGTTTTATCTCGCAGGTCGAACCGAGAACTTGCAAAGAGGCGCTTACTGAAGACTCTTGGGTCATAGCAATGCAAAAAGAGTTAAGTCAGTTTGAAAAGTTAGGAGTGTGGAAGTTAGTGGATTTGCTGGAAGGTCAAAGAAAAATCAATACAAAATGGGTTTTCAAATGTAAGAGGGACGACAGAGGAGTGGTTGTAAGGAACAAAGCTCGACTCGTTGTTCAGGGCTTTAGTCAACAGGAGGGGATTGATTTCACAGAAGTCTATGCTCCTGTCGCACGACTAGAGGCTATCAGAATTTTCCTAGCATTTGCGTCTTTGAAGAATTTCAAAGTATATCAGTTGGATGTAAAGTCAGCGTTTCTTTATGGGAAGGTCAAAGAGGAGGTTTATGTTGGTCAGCCGCCGGGCTTTACTGACCCAATCCACAAGAACAAAGTTTATCTGCTGGACAAAGCGTTGTATGGTCTACATCAGGCGCCGAGAGCCTGGTACGAGACTTTGTCTCAACACCTACTCGCTAACCAGTTCATATGTGGAAAAGTGGATGCCACTCTCTTCACTAAAGTCGTTGATGGTCATCTTCTGATAGTACAAATTTATGTGGACGATATAATTTTTGGCTCAACGAATGAGAAATTATGCAAAGATTTCAAACAGGTGATGAAGCAGAAATTCGAAATGTCATCAATGGGGGAGATGAAATTCTTGCTGGGTCTACAAGTTGAACAACTTCCTGAGGGATTTTTCATTCATCAAACGAAGTACGTGCATGATATTCTAGAGAAATTTGGAATGTCAAGTTCTCCTCCAGCTGCTACCCCGCTTGCGACTAATCATGGGATTCACCCAGATCTCACCGGAGACAGGGCTGATGAAACGTTCTATCGTTCCATGATCGGTTCTTTGATGTATCTGACTGCTTTACGTCCTGATATTATGTACCCAACGTGCCTCGCAGCAAGATTTCAGTCTAACCCTAGAGCATCGCACATGATTATTGTCAAAAGGATATTACGTTACCTGAAAGGTAATCCGTCATTGGGGTTATGGTATGCTAGGAAAGGCGATTTTACGCTCGAAGGGTATTCCGATTCGGATTTCGGATGCTGCAAAGTCAACGCGAAATCAACAACTGCAGGATGCCAGTTCTTTGGTCCGAGATTGATTACCTGGCAGTGTAAGAAACAAACGTCTGTGGCGTTATCTACATGTGAAGCGGAGTATGTTTCTGCTAGCAGTTGCTGCTCTCAGATCCTGTGGATAAAGCAACAGATGCGCGACTACGGTTTGCAGTTTCTTAACACACCTCTGTTTGTTGATAATGAGGCCGCAATTAACATTACTAAAAATCCAGTACATCACGCTAAAACTAAACATATAGAAATTCGTCATCAGTTTATTCGCGATTGCTTCGAGAAAAAGTTGATACGAATTGAGAAAATCCACACTGACGAACAAAAAGCTGATTTGCATACCAAAGCTTTTGATAAAAATCGGTTTTTATATTTGTTAAAACTTAATGGTATGAAATTGCTTTCGGTGTCGGATGGAATTGTGAGCGTTGATGAGAGTACTGTTGCGGATGAAGACGAGAAACAATCTGCGATGGTTTGTCGATTTTTTACGTGTTTTGGTATTTAGGGGGAGATAGATAGTTGTACATAGTTTATTTTCAGAAAATACAAAAACAGTAAAAAAATGCAAAAATACAAAAACATGATAAAATTGAAAAAGAGCTTGTGTATATAGGGAAAATGATTGTACATCAGCTAGACAATTATAGTATGCTAAAGATTTGGAAAGTCAAAAAGATTTAAACAGTCTCACTAACGATGTGTCGATAGGTTTTCGTACATTTAGTAGATTTATTCAGGATATAAACCTAAAATTTCAAACTTGTGAAATTCGTGGGGAACACTACTTGGATATATAGGTAACCCCTGAAATCTCGTTTAAAAGGTCCCATATTCTGAGATACTAGGTCTTTATACTCAGTGATATCTGGGGTATTATTCCGGGACTTCTGCTGTATGGAAGTACTGACCTAGTCCCCGAATAATGCTTTCTGCAAAATGCTTGAAACATAGCATCGCCCTCAGCAAGCTGATGAAACAATAAAATTGATAGTCGCTGCTGTTGTAATTAAAAGATCCTCTAAAGGGGACACACCAAAAGTCGAGCCGTCATCTCTCTGCTGAACGGAAGTTCTGACCTGAGCTCTCACGGTTTCGCACCTAACCCTTACAGATATCATCTGTGGTATACTCACCTGTAAGACTGAATATCTGGGATTCTGGATACGGGAGTATATTCAAGAAGTGGGACACATGAATTGATCTAAGTTCTTAAGACACTTAAACTGTATCCTGAATAGATTGAAGTTTGTGTGAGAATTTAAGATGGATCAGTATATCGACAATTGAGGTGAATTGTTTAAGTCTGAGTATGAAATGTAGCTTAACGGTACTTGTAATCTGTCTGAAAAGCTGATATGATTCCCTGACACGCTCGCCAAAAATAAACTTGTAAATAGTTTACTTTCTGCAATTTAAGTTTTCTTTTATTCCATTTCTTAGTTTAGATCACATTAAAAATCCAAAAAGATTTTATTTCTGCTTTATTTTAGACAAACCTGAGTGGAAAGTTGATTGTCGGATTCTAGAAAGATGAAGCAGACGCAGGAGATTCTGAGCTGAAGAATGAGGAGAGCTTACATTGTTGGAAGTTTGTTTGTTTTCTAAGTCACAAAAAAAAGTTCATTAACTTGATACTTGTTATTTTCAGAAAAAGTTGAAAATGTTTTTACTAAATCAGTTTGATTCGTCAAAAGATCAACCAGGGTCATTAAATTGAACTTGGTAGATTAATCAAGTGATCAGGGTCATTAATTTGGACCTGAATACTTGAGTGGATTTCTAAGAGCTGATTGAGTTTGTAGTTTATTGTTAGAAAAGATAGATTGTAATGTTATTGGTTGAGTAACAGGTTTGGAAGACTTCATTATTCCCAACGGAGGCAAATTGTCAAAGCTTGAACCAGATATCTCAGATCCCAGCATACTGAGAGGGGGAGTTTGTGAAAGGGGGAGTCTGGATCAACAGCTAAAGAGAAGTCTGAAGTTAGAGTCAGGTGTTAATTCTGAAACCTGTGAAGAATGCTTACGAGGAGAAGACAGAGTCGGAGAAAAGACCAAGACCGAAGACTCAGGAGCGAAAGACTGCTGAAGACTACGTCAACATCCAAGGGGGAGTCTGTTGATGCATAGGATGTCTGTTGACTACGTCTACATGAAGTCTTAGGTCAAGATAGGTCAAAAGAGGGTCTAGAATGTCAAATTATGAGTTGTATAATGTAGGTTCGCTTTTATGTACAAAATAGAAGTAGTTTCGCTCATAGGGATAGTCAGGTTTGCTTTTAGGTCAACAGGATGGTTCGCTTTTGTGTCATTGATACAGGTCCGCTCATATGGTTGTCCATATGAGCGAACCAGCTAGGCCTATATATAGTGGTGTTCATTTGAGTGGATCTAGTAACGTATGTGTGTGCATGTGGAACGGAACTCTGTCAAAATCATTTCAGAAAGCAATAAAAAGCATAGGAATTGAAAGGACAAGCTGTGTAACTTCATATATACTGATTCCTCCTTTATACATGAAGATGAACTGTCTCGGCTGACTTTTCGGGTCAAAACAACGGTCCAACAACATTCTTTACGGGTTCAGTTTTGACTTTGATATTTTCATTTTTCAAAATCTTTTTCTCAACAATCAATGGAGCTTTTCCCTTAGCATCATTTATCTTCTTCTGAATCTCAACAACTTTCTCTTTTTGAATCTTCACAACTTCAGTCTTAGGCTTCAAGTTGGTACACTTTCGTGCAATATGTCCAACTTGATTGCATTTGAAGCATGTTCGAGTGTCAACTACTCGACTTGTGCCTTCAGACTGAGACTGTGAAACTTTCTTCTCAAAGAACTCTTCATTTGATTTTGAAAAAATCTTTTTCTCTTCATCAGAAAGTGAACTTGAACTGTTCACAAACATTTTCTTCTCAACAAACTTCTTGTTTTGAACATTTCTCTTTTGATACCTCTTACCACCCAGATAACCACCAGACCAATTGTTTTGATTGTTGTTATAAAACGTGGTGGAACAACAGGCTTCTTGTAGTAAGCTTTATCTTTTTCAAAATTCATTTGCCTTTTTGTTTGTTTTAAACTTTTCACTTCAGACAAATTAATTTCCACCATTTTAAACACATTTGTCATCTTGGCAACATTTACATTCTCCAGAGGAAACTCAGAATCCGAATACAACTTATCCGATCCTGACATTTTGTACATGACAAGATTTGGTTCGTCATTTAAGTTGTTTTTGGACTTTTGTTTCAGAATGTATTTGTCCAAGAAACATTCATCTTCCTCAGTAGTGTCACTGTCCGATTTTAGAACATTCTCAACAACACTTTTTACCACTTCAGTTTGGACACTATCGTCATCAGAAGATGTGAAGGTGACATCAATCGTGTCCAGAAGTTTCACTTCATTCTCATTTTCAAGATTAACCAACCCAGATTGTTTTTTTTCAAATAATTGTCTAAATCTGGTGGTGGAACTTGATGATAACCCACCCCGGTTCCATCCGAAAAAACATCTTCGCCAGCTTTGTTTTTGCCTATGGGTTTTGGAACAATGTGTTGCAAAACAAAACTTGCGGAGTTGTAACTTTTTAGCTTCAACTGGATTCTCTCATTTTCAATTTCAGCTTCTTGAAATTTAAGCTTCAACTTTGCAATTTCATCCAGTTGTTGATTGATTAATTCTTCTTTTATTCGAAGCACTGCCGACAAATGAACATTTTCCTTATATGTCTTACCGTTTCTTTCATCATTATCTTTAACTGTGCCTTTAAGCTTCTCAAATTTTTCAGTGATCTGACGATTTTCAAGAACTAACCTTTCATTTTCTTTCCTAACCTTTTTTTGGTCAATTTTATCATTTTCAATTTTGTTAGTTAATTCTTTTAATCTGTCAGTTGAAGCTTTCAACATTTTATCACGGTCAAGGATCTGATCCTCAACACTTCTGACTATTGCAGTCAGATCATCAACCTTCTTACCATTGAGATAGGTGATTGTACTACTAACTTTGCATTCTTTGATGCAATTTTTGCAGTCAACATTACCATTGACTTTCTTACCTGACTCAGTCGTTGACGCGTTTGAACTAACCTGGCTTTTAGACTCAGAGACGGATTTAGAGTCTACCTCAAGTGCCTTAGCAGCTAGCACCTTGTCAGCCATCTTTCCCAAGTTTTTAGCATTCAACTCCTGTGTTGTGTCAATGATCCCATCATGAATCTTCTTTGGCTTTTCTTCTTTTTCTTTCTCTTCTTTCTCTTCTCCGCTTCCCCACCATTTTCTTTGCCAATACTCATCTTCTTCAGCCATTTCTTTAATTATGGTTTCAAGATCAAGAGTATTATGGTCAATGGCAATGTTTCCCATGGGGTCAAGATAACATTCTCTGTCTGGATCCCATCTTCTTGCTCTTTTTGCTTCAGAATAGATACCAGATAATCTGATCATTTTGTTATGAGCTATCATCTTTCTGTAGGTATACTTCTGTTATTCAGTTATGTTGTCTTTAAAAGGGACAGGTTCAGCAGATTTTGCCATGAAAGCATATCCAACCGCATCCTCCTCAGGTAACAACTCGCTCCAGTCGAAACCTTCATCGTCGTGAATTACAGCAAGAGCTCTAGATTTCTCTTTGTTATCCTCAAGTTGCTTCATTCTTGGCGGTTCCGATTTATTCTGATGATAAATCTCTTTCTTGTAGTAATCTTCTCTGAATGGGTTTTCAGACTCATCAGCATACGCATTTCAGCATTCACGCTTAAAGTGACCTTCCTGTTTACACTTGAAACAAGTCACTTTAGACTTATCAAAGCCTAACTTGGTAGATGGTCCACCAATCGACTTTCTCCCGGTTATCTCCATGAAACGTTGTGCCCGACGAACTGCACTGGCCATACACCACCTTATGTCGATCAATTCCATCTCCTCAGGATCAATCTGATCGTAATCTTCCTTCGTCAGGTTGGTGTTGCCTATCTTCCCTACTACAAGGCTTTCATATGATTCTAGCACAGACGCTAAGAAAACCATCTGTTGCTTTGCCGACTCCTCGCTGAAATTTTGAGCGTTCTTTAAGTCTATAGTGATGTTGCATTGAAATAGGTTCTTTGCATCAGACTGGCTTGAATGTGACGAAGAACCACTGTTAAATCCACTGCTTTGACTCCCTTTGCTTGAAGTGTTGGAATTTTCAGCAGAAAAAGCTGTCTTAGGAGATGTATTCTTTGGCATCATGCTTTTTGGATCATACAAATCCAAGTTCTGCTGGTATGATGAGTGATTGACTTTGTGTGTTTTCCTTAACTCCAGCTTGTGACTCTCTAGTCTCTCAATCAACAAATCCACTATGAGCTGTTCAGACTTGATCGTATTCTTCAACATCAATGCATAATATTGCCAATCCATCTCATCTGGCAACGAGTCAAACAATTTATCGACTAACTCTTCTTGAGAATAGAAAATTTCATGTCTCGCTAGCTCCAGTTTCAGGTGCCCAAACCTCTCAATCATTTTACAAACTAATTCATTTTTTAGACAACCAAATAAATCAAACTCTTTTCTTAGAGGTTTCTTTTTGTTTTTCACTATTTCTGCACTTCCCAAACATTTCACTTTTAACTTTTCCCAGAGATCTTTAGAACTTTTGTACTCGATCAAGGATATTATATCTTCTCGAACAGACTGAAACAGCAACGCGATGCATTTTTGCTCAGCAACAAACGATTCTATTTCATCAGTTGATGTCAAGCTTTCACCAGTTTTGCCTCCATTAATGTATCCATTCTTTAGACTCTTCCAGCTGGGATAAGCAAAGACCTTCAACCATTCTTCAAACTTCTTTGCCCACCGACTATACTCTTCGAGAGCCATCAGCTTCGGGGGTTTGTTAGAAGTTCCGAAAGCAATTTCCACACTCAAGGCATCCGATAAGCTTTTCTTTGTATTTGGCGTGTTCTCATTGGTGTTGCTAGAAGAAGTATCGTCTCCAGAGTTTCCAGCAAAGGCATACATATCGCTAAACGGATTCATGAATAGATCATCCATCTTGCACGTACCTGAAAAAATCAGTCAAACACTTAGAAAAAATTTTAAGTTTTGAAAATCATAAATTTCAAGCGGAATCACTTGAAGCGGAATCGGCTTCAAGCGAAATCAACAAGATACTTTCAAGGGAGATCAGATAGTTAAGCGAAATCTCTTATTTCGCTTGAACTTTCAAGCGGAATAAGGATTGAAGCGGGATAAGACAGACTTTTCAAGCGGGATCTGTATTTGATCTGATTTCGCTTGAAATACAGAAGTATTTCAAGCGGAATCAAGATTTCGAGCGAAATCACAAGCAAAACTCAAGCGGAATAAAGATTTTTAAGGGGTTTCGCTTGAAATTTTTCAAGCGGGATATGATGATGTCATCTTTTTCAAACCGGTTTTCAAGCGAAATATCAAGTTTTTGTATGAATTCGATCGATTTTAAGTCCAATTCTCTCAGAGATTAGTTAACACTATGATACGCTTGATATATGTCAATTTCAGGTCATTTTCACCGCTGAAATATGTTCAAATCAGAAAAGAAAGGGTAGAAGAGTGAAAATCCGATGATTTCAAGTTGTAATGTTATGAACTCCTCGCCCTGAGCTCTGATACCACTTGTTGGACCGGTTCCGTGACCCTAAACAGTCAGTAAAGGCAGTTCATCATCAATTACTAAGGCGGAATCAAAGTAAACAATGTCAAAACAGCTTGCTTCCTTTTAACTTTCTTTCTATTACTGATTGTGAGTCTTTACACGTGTTTCTGACTAAATTTTGGCAGCACCTCGACTCTTACAACATGACCTGATTCCGCTCCAACTGTTCCAAGTGAGATCATACACCACCTATTTATAGAGCCCCTAATTCCGCTTGAAACTACATGACACATTCAAGCGGAATCACCATGAACATTCGAGCGGAATCACATGTGTACCTGATTTCGCTTGAAATGACAAACATGTCATTTCAAACGGAATTACAACTTATAACCCACTGTTCTTGTTTTCCAACCCTAATCAACCTATCTAGACCTAGGACTCGATTAAGACGTAGTAAACAAACATTCAGTGCACCAACAGGGTCCTCAGCTACTCTCTTTGCCAGAGCCATGACAGTGGTGGTGTTGTAGGGTTGCGTGACCTGCTAGTCCTCCATTGCATTCACAACCGTATCAACCTCGATGTTCCATACCTGCTACTTTGCAACATGCACTTGAACCAACTTGCCACTCCCTCGACTCCTATCCTTTTTGGAGGGTGGATTTACCGCCTTTTCAAACACTTTGTGCCAAGGATGCCGAGGTCCTTTCAAAAGGGCCCGTGGTCGGGAAAAGTGGACCTTATCATATGTTGCTCCATGAACTTAATCAACTAAGCGGATGACGGGACGGTCAGATTTCAGACGGTTCAAGGGCATGTGTGGAACCCTCAACCAGCTCTCGTCCTTCACGCTCCACATATCCATCCTCCTCCCCAGTACCACTACCAGCCTCAGGGTGATCCGGGCCAATCCTCCTCTCAAGGAGGTGGTTTTCCTAACTTTCAAAGTTTACATGATTTATTGCAGGAAAATCTCATGTGCACCCGGAACACCTACAACATGGCCAGCAACACATACGCCCGGGTCGGAGTTATAGAAAGAAACATCTCCGACATACAGGATGACATCGACAACATCCGGGAGTACATGGCGGGCCAAGGAGGGGATGATGACGAGGATGAGGACATGGATTGAGCTGAAGGAGTTGGAGGTGGTATTACACGGTTGGAGGTCGTAACAGGTTAAGCCTTTATCTCTCACAAACAATTTCATGGCCTGTGTGCCATTGTTGAATAATTTACTTTTCTTAACACTTTTAATTTCCTGCATTTTTCTTTCTTTTAGTTTCTTTTGTGGATGATGAAACAGGATGTTTGTTATTTTGTTTGGTGTGGTATTTATTAGTAAAACAGGTACCTACGAGGCTTGAAGCACTAAATATTAGTGCTACAAAAGCCAGGAAAGCAGAACCGAAAGCCAAAACCTATTTTCCATGATTGCAGATTGTCAACACGGGGCCGTGTGCAGCTGACACGCCCCCATGTCCACCACCCAGTACCTGCTGATAGTTAAATTATGCCTAACACGGGGTCGTGTTCACCAGACACGCCCCCGTGTCCACCTTCTGTAAGTTTTCGTTACTGGCAATCTGACCACGGGGTCGTGCTCATCCAACACGTGGCCGTGTCCAGATGCCCAGTAAGAACAAAACCTTGTTTTAAGCGCCTTTTTACACATTCAATCAACCTAAAAACTTATTTTTGGGACACATTGAGGACAATGTGTAATTTAAGTGTGGGGGGATGCTAAAACCTTGAATTTTGCAAGTCCTAATAACAAGCCTTACACAAAACTCTATTGGAACCGCTAATCACCCCAAATTTTTTCAAAAACTTTCAATTTTTTTACTTGTCTTTGTTTAATTTGGGAATAACAAGTTCTAAAAAGGTTATATTTTTACAAAATTACAACCGATAGCGTCGTGATAAAAAGAACCAACATATGAAAATTATGAAACGAGATGACAAATCTAGTTAAAATTTGATTATATATACTTGATCACATTAAAAACCCAATCCCACAAAAAGTGAGTTTTGAGCCTTTATTGATCATACAAATACACATCTTTAAACTAAATGCTCATTTTTCGTTTCTTGTGTGAATAACCACTTGATTTCTTACGACTCTAGAACTTGCCATGACGATACATTCTCGGTCCTTACCAACTTAAACCCAATTAAGTAAATGATGGAGGCATTAGGACTAACCCTTTTTCTTTTCAACACCATATTTTTCAAATTTTTTTTACCACCTACCCAAAATCCCCCTAGTTAACCCCTTTGAGCCTAAACCTTTTCGTTTCTAAACCCACAAAACAAATACCCTTTACCCACAAAAACCTTTTTTTAACCCTTTATTTTAGTAAAACAACTCGGTTTTCATGTGACATTCCTTATCAAGTATATATATATATATATATATATATATATATATATATATGAAGTATAGCAATAAACAAACAAGTTCCTCAAAAGAAACTTTGTTTGAATAAAAGTCACAAAAACAAAAGTTTTATGACGACCGATGCTTTTTATGCCTTTTCGCCCCTTTTCCTAACCACTAACCCAAAACCACCTACCTTTAACCCAAGCCTAACCCTTCCCCAAGTCCTCTTGATATTTACAAAGGTGTATAGTTAAAAAGTAGGAGGATTGATTGCTTAGCAAGCATATGGTAGAAGTAAGTTCCATGCCGGTCTCGAGTGTTTCACAAAATACATCTTCGGCCGAGTTGTGAGTGATCTCCCGTGAGGTATGTGAACTTGTATATAAATGAAATTTTAAAGAGGCATGTTATGCCCAAATAAGTAATTTCTCTTTTGAAACGTTCTAAATAAATCATAACGAATAAGATTGTAAATAACATAAAAATAAAGCCTAATAAAGATCTTGGATTCCTGACACTCAAGACAAGCCCAAAACTTCTCTTCTACCCATTCCATTTGGGGAGTGTAAGCCACATTATAAAGAGTTTTGCTTGAGGACAAGCAAAGATTCCAGTGTGGGGATATTTGATGTGTGTAAAATGCAACATATAAAATACATCAAATGAGGCATAAAACTAACCCTTTTTTAGTACTAATGTTGGAAAAAGTGTGCTTTTGTCTTCCTTTTGTATTTTTAGGATTAAATGAGTGTACATGAACAAAAGGAGCAAATATGCAGCAAAATCTAACATAATTACAAGAAAAGGAGTAAACGTGGCATGCCTGACCCCTCGACAACATCTTCCCAAGAAAAAACAAGTGAACGGAAGGCTGACCACGGCCCCGTGCCCAGCGGACACGGGGGCGTGGCCAGGTGTCTGCAGAAAAGACAAAGCAATAGAAGCTTCTATTCCCGACACGGGGGCGTGCCCAGCTCAACACGGCCATGGTCAACGCTAAGATTCGCAGAATCCAAGCAAATCTTGATAGTAAAGATACGTTTCTACACACGGGGCCGTGCCCAGCGGATACGGGGGCGTGTGGAGCTAATGCAGACAAATTGCAATTAATGAAGAAAGAGAAAGTGGATGGATACGGTGCCGTGTCCAGCGGACACGGGGCCGTGTCCGGGCATCTGTGCAGGCTATAAATGTCACACCCCCAAAAATACCACAAGCGGAAACTCCCGTGATGCGTGTGACGTACCAGGATCTAATCCCTAATCATATTGAACCATAAATAAAATAAACTTTCCATTAAACGAAATAGTATAATTCACAAACCAGTGTAGAAAATTAAACATGTTCAGCGGAAGCATAATAATAATTTGTTCAATAAGTTTAAATGAAAATGTTCAAAACAATGCAACAGTGAGAAGCGTTTCCAAATGTCACGACCCATGACCACTCCAGCTTCCCAGACAGCAAGTTCCATGTCAGCGTACCTAAGGACCTGCAAGTATGCAGAAAGTGTATCAGACAACGCTGGTGAGTTCACAGTTTGTTTGACCGTTTGTTACCAAGTATTGACTTATGTTATGTTGATAATAACTGGATACCGCAGACGACTCCTTTTTGCCCTTCTCCAATGCTCTATCAAACATTGGTCATGATTTTAAAGTTATTAGTTCACGCCCGTCCCATCCAGGTACGTCGTGAGGGTGCCAAACCTAATAGCGCTATCAACTAATAACCTCGTTGCCCTACAAGCAACTAACCTGGTAGTATGATGGGACTTAAGTGATAGAAAGTGAGTGGATTATCCAACATCAACATTTATTGAAAACTGCCTCATATCCCCTGCAAGGATATGGGTTTGTAAAGACCACCTCACATCCCCTACAAGGATGTGGGTTTACGAAAACCGGTTTAATTGTTTTTCGATTTGATTATCCCCACCGGACGCATGCTTGTTTTGAGAGAAGTAAACTCACCTTTTTATTGCTCGGCGGATTAGATTTAAGTGTACAAAACCTAGAGCGACCGACCACATCCTATAATAGTTACCATGGTTTATTAGGCTTTGTTTACACATTGCACGAAAATCCTACACATGCCTAGCTAGCAACTAGCATGCAAACAAGAAGTTACATGGCACGTCTAAACATATTGTTCCATAACTGTGTTCATAACTTTTCTACGATGTTACTTATGCTACTTATACGATTACCAGACAAACATGGGTACTACCAGTAGCAAGTTGGTTCCTACGCGTTCATGCTTTATTACATATAAAATCACTGAAAACAAGCTATTTTGGGTGACCCGTTTAACCTGTTTACAAGGCTTCAAAAATTATGTTTTTTTATTTGACGCACCACTTGGAGGGGTAGGCCTTGTGTTAATATTTCAAGGTCTAACTCTCTACCAATACTTCATAGAAATTCATTTACTTAGCTGCAATCAGGTTCGTCACTTCTGACTGCAGCTTATGGAAAAATTCATTTAAAATCCCTCGTTTATCCGATTGACGAAATTCCAGTTGGAGATTCATGCTGACACATTAAGCCATCTGCTGCATAAATCTCACCACCCAGTTTACAATATTGATTCAGATATGACAAAGAACATAAGCTGCATTTTCTGCAGAATATGCAGCTTTGCGCACTAAAACGAAATAAATCATTTAAAATAGCAAACGGGGTCCAAAAATTATGATTCCAGCGCCATTGGAATTGTATTTCGAAATAACACGTCTTAGGCTTCAGCAATTTCATTTTTTTTAATTAAGGTCTGGTTACAGCCAATGGAAGTTGGCCGCAGAATTCTGAACATAACCCGTTTCAGCTTAAAACAGTCCCAAACAAGTTTCAGTTGTTCTTTTAAGCAAAGTATGTGATCAAATAGTGTATTTCAATCGTAGTTCAGTTCCTACATGACATGTAATTCAGATTTTTCCCTGGTTATGTTATCCTCATTAAGATTCCCCTTTAAATACCCCAAATCCTAATGATCATACTTGTACATTATCTCAGCCAACAACTCATGTCTACATGCATACAATTGAACATAACAAGCAGCAATATGTCACCCTAGACTGATCATGACATCAATGGGTATCTACAACATAAACAACTCAAGAACGCAGCCATGTATACACCAAAAACATCGCAAAACCGAAAGCTTTCAAGCATACTAACCTTGAGAGATAAAAGAACGAGAGGAATGAAGAGATATAGGTGATCGATGCAGGGGGTTGCTTGTTCCTTTAGCCGTCGCCCTCACAAGGAGAAAGGAATTTAGGGTTTGATTTTTTTTGGTTCTCCTACCCAAAGTACGTAGTTTTATAAATTAAAGGGGATGGGGGTGGTTTGCTAGATGGGCTGAAAAAGAGGTTGGTTTGGGTTTAGGTTTGGGCTTGATGGTATGAGTATGTGTGTGGGCCAAGATGTAAGGTACATACTAGTTAATACATATGCGGACAAGATCGAAGTGTACAAAACTTTCACTCATTCATAACATTCACGATATTAATTAACTTTATTAATAACATTCACGATACTAGTTAATTTCACATAACGAACACAAGATTATCATGCACAATGAAATAAGATTAGAAGTGGTGCATAGCTGAAGAACATTGGAAACTCGGGTTGTCACATCATCCCCAACTTGAAAGAAATTTTGTCTCGAAATTTGATAAGTAGTCTCAGAGTAGTGAGGTGATAGATCAAGATGATTGCGGATTTTGTGAAGGTGCCACATCATCCCCAACTTGAAAGGGAATTTCGTCCCGAAATTCACCAGTTGCATCAGGATTTGATTCAGCAGTTTTGAACAACTGAGGATACTTGAGCTTCATCTGATCCTCGCGTTCCCACATGAACTCCGGTCCACGTCTCGAGTTCCAACGAACTTTCACGATTGGGATTCGACTGTGCTTATGAACCTTAACTTCCCGATCCATAATTTCGATAGGTTCTTCAACAAACTGCAACTTATCGTTGATTTTCAGTTCTTGCAGCGGTACTACAAGTGTTTCATCGGACAAATACTTCTTTAGGTTTGAGATATGAAAGTCATCGTGGACGTTACCCAATTCGGCAGGTAACTCAAGTTTGTACGCCACTATGCCGATTCGTTCCAGAATTTTGAATGGCGTAACGTAACTTGGATGAAGCTTGCCATGCTTCCCAAAGCGTACCACACCCCTCCAGGGTGAAACTTTTGACACAAACGATTACCTACTGCGAATTCTAAGGATTTCCTATGTTTAACAACTTTTCTGACGGTCACACACTGCCACCACACGATTTCCAATCTACATAACCATCTCAGGAGTTCGAGTACAAATCCTGGGCCTGTAGTTAGGCTGTCACCCGCCTCAGCCCACAAGGAGATTGGCATTGTTGTCCATACAATGCTTCAAACGTAGCTGCTTGAATACTAGGATGGTAGCCGTTGTAGTGAAACTCTAACAAAGGTAAATGTCCCAACTTTTACCAAAGTGTATCACACCAGCTCGCAGCATGTCTTCGAGGGTCTGGATGATCCGTTCACTCTGGCCATCAGTTTGAGGGTGATAACCAGTGCTCATGTCAAGACGTGAGCGAAGGGATTTGTGTATTGCCTGCCACCAATCATGTATAACGCAGATCACAATCAGAGGTGGTAGAAGTTGGCACCCTGTGCCTAGAAACCGCTTTTGTCACAAGCTGCGAGGACCCCTCATTTTCCTTGGTTGCAAGAAAATGTGTTGGTTACATGAGACAATCAACGATCACCCAAGTGATATCGTTTCCGTTTCGAGTTTTAGGTAGACCAGTGACGAATCCATAGCAGTCTATTCCCATTTCCATATGGGGGTTTCTGATTGCTGACACAGACTAGAAGGTTTCTGATACTCCGCCTTGACTCTCGCACAAGTCAAACATCGTTCACATGCGTTGCTATGTGGGCCTTCATGCCCGATTGCCAATACAAGACCTTTAGTTCCTAATACATCCTATCAAAACTCAGACGAGTAGAATGTCGAGATTTGTCTGCTTCGCCGAACACAAGTTCCCTAGGGTTGTCGTAAAGTGGAATCCCGTATTCACTCCATGAAGTAGCGAATGTTGTCTTGATTTTGCCAGAAGTTGCTTCCCCATGCCCCGCATGGGTTCAGCTTGAAAATCCTCTTTCTTCAATGCTTTGGTTTGGGCAGAACAAAATGAATCTGACCAGGTAGGTCGTAGTCGATGGTGAGCTGCAGAGCTCTTGCACGTTCAGATTTCTCAGTTGTAATCATTCAAAAGTCCCAGCTAGCGGTGTCGACGTATTTTTACTCTTTCTGGTCAAGGACATGCTGAAGGCCCTTGTGATCGGTATAAACTATGCATTTGGTACCGTCCAAGTAATACCTCCAAACTTTAAATCCAAAGACCATGGTTTCCACCCCAAGTTGTGAGTCATGAAGTCCCTCTCGTGAATCTTCAACTGTCGAAGAGCGTAAACTACCATTTTCTCGCGTTGTATCAGCGCACAACTGAGATCTTGGATCGAAACAGTCCAGTACATCATAATATCACATGTACCATCGAGCAAGGTCAATATTAGTGCATTGTTTAGTTTGGCTTCAAAGCTGAAAAGACGTCCTCCTGTTTTGTCCTCCACGAATACATAGCACCCTTTTGTGCTAAAGCAACAAAAACTGTGCGATCTTCGAAAATCCCTTGATGAATCTACGATAGTACTTAGCGAGACCAAGAAATTGCCACACTTCCGAAGGACTCTTCGGTGCCGATCGATTTCTAATAAAATGGATCTTAGCGGGATCCATGTGTATCCCCAATTCGTTGACTACGTGACCAAGAAAGTGTACTTCTCGAATCCTTAAGTCACACTTAGAAAGGCTTCGCGTGGAGTTGCTCCTCCCCTAGGAGCCCTAAGATAAGATACGAGTGCCGCTCATGGTGTTCCTTTCTCCCGGATGTGATTCAAAACATCATCCATGAACACGGTTAACGAATTTGGAGAGATGAGGTTCACACATACCATTCATGTGATTCATAAGGCTGCTGGTGTGTTGAGTAACTTGAATGACATGAACAGAAAATCGTAATGGCCGTACTGCGTCTGTAATGGCGTGTTAGGAACATCTTCCCCTGGGTCTTCCTTCAGGTGACAGTCCGATCTTAAGTCGATTTCCGAATAGAAGCTTGATTCCTTGTTGCGTTTACGGTAGTCGATACTCGTGCGAAAGGACTCACCCTTCCTTTTCTCAAATAGAGTGCGGGCTCCCCAAGGAGAGAAGCTAGGTTAATTAGAACCCCTACCCAGTAGTTCCCGAAGTTGATTAAACAGTTCTTGCAACCTTCCTGGTGTGAAACAATGGGGGGGGTGGGGGTACTAGAAATCAGGGTTGCTTCTGTCGTGATTCAAATCTTATATTCCACCTGACGTTGTGGGGGGGGGGGAGGGTAAACCTGGAAGTTCTTCAGGCTGCGTACCAGTAACCAGTGATAGTGTAGTAGGGTAGCTGAAACGCTGCTAGACTTCCCTAGTCGAAGTGATACTAAAATTCAGTGAATTTCCACCAGGGAGGGATATACATGCGATTTTCATCTTTACAAAGATTTCTGCTCGATGCTTGGACTACCAGTCCATACTGCCGACTACATCAAAGCTTCCAAAAGTAACGGGGGAAGAGTCAATGTCCAACACCGGGCCTACAAGTTTGAGTTTGCACCCTAACGAACGTGTGAGGCTTCAATTGGCTTCCATCAGCCACTTTTACAACGTGTCTGACTTCAAGAGGTATCGGGGTTGAACAGAACAGAGATGAAATGATTAGGTACCAAAACGTATAGTCCACCATGTTGCTATTATACCTGGCGACACCCACGCCAATCTTAAATGCTCTTCCTTGAGCACCACTTCCAGTGTCGTTGTTATCGTTACGACGATTCCCAACACTATCATTGTTCCCTTGGTTGTTGACGTCTTAACTTAACAACGGCCAATCCTTGTCGAAGTCACCTTTATTTCCATACTGAAGATTATGATTGCGAATACCTCGATGTCACCGTGGTCATTGCTCCTAATGTTGTTGCTTTGTGAACAAATCTCTGCGATCTTTCACCAAAAGGATCCACGTTTCTGCATTCCTTGACATATCCTAGGGTACTGCCCAAAGCGCAAGAAATTACACATCCCATACTCTGGTCGATTGTCAGTGGTTATACTCTAAGTGATTCAGAAGGGTTGGCTCCCAAAGGTTGCTGACTAGGGTTAGGGACCCGATTGAAGTCAGTCTATGAGTGTTCATTGTCTGTGTGCAGGGTCGTCCTAATACTAGGGTTGGTAATGTACCACGCTCATCCTCTTGTCCCTCGGTCTTTCGAGGAGATTGGATAATGCACGGTGTGTTGCTAGAGAATTGCAAAGGTGACCATACTTCTGAGACGTCAATTCGTTGAGTTCAAGTAAACGAGAAAAGTGAGGAAAGTACAGGCCAAACATTCGATGCTTTGACAACTAACCTAGAGATGCTCGCACTAGCACTTAACATTCCTATACGGTTCACTAGACGTTCAGATACATGTTCAGGCAACACTCATAATCATCGAGATTTGTAAGGATTTGGAAAGAATTGAAAGGATCACATTCGAATAGGAGACAGTCATCGCTAAGACTCCTATAGATTGTTGTGTTTATCACTAGGTCAAACAATGGAATAGAACCCCTTTCACATTCGCTAAACCTCACTAGGACTCACATGCACCCCACATTATTATTATGTGTGCACCCACAATAATACTGTGATTTGCATGCTCATCTCATTTCCTCCTAACTCATGTGAAATGGTTCCCCGAACTCAAATGTCAAACGGAGGTTGTCAAAACGACAAGATCACAAAAATCTAAGGATTACAACATACTAATGATGCCTCATAATGTAAACAAGCAATTCATGAAATTATGCTATAGTGACGAGTGTGTGTCCGTATGCTACAATAATAAACAAGTGTAAACTAGTCATGTAATGTATACAACAGGTGAAAAGACGAACCTTGCAATCTGGAGCTGAGTGTTATGGTCGTATTCACGTATTAAGAAACTGTTCGGTTATAGTCTGGTTTTATAAAAACATTTTAAAAAAAAAAACCAAGTTCACTATAACCAGTGGCTCTGATACCAAACTGTACACCCCCAAAATACCACAAGCAGAAACTCCCGCGAGCCGTGTGACGTACCAGGATCTAGCCACTAATCATATTGAGCCATAACTAAAATAAACTTTCCATTAAACGAAATAGTATAATTCACACACCAGTGTAGAAAATTAAACATGTTCAGCGTAAGCATAATAATAATTTGTTCAATAAGTTTAAATGAAAATGTTCAAAACAATGCAACAGTGAGAAGCGTTTCCAAATGTCACGACCCATGACCACTCCAGCTTCCCAGACAACAAGTTCCATGTCAGCGTACCTAAGGACATGCAAGCATGCAAAAAAGTGTATCAGGCAACGCTGGTGAGTTCACAGTTTGTTTGACCGTTTGTTACCAAGTATTGACTTATGTTATGTTGATAATAACTCGATACCGCAGACGGCTCCTTTTTGCCCTTCTCCAATGCTCTATCAAACGTTGGTCTTGATTTTAAAGTTATTAGTTCATGCCCGTCCATTCCAGGTACGTCGTGAGGGTGCCAAACCTAATAGCGCTATCAACTAATAACCCTGTTGCCCTACAAGAAACTAACCCGGTAGTATGATGGGACTTAATGATAGAAATTGAGTGTATTATCCAACATCAACATTTATTGAAAACTGCCTCATATCCCCTGCAAGGATATGGGTTTGTAAAGACCGCCTCACATCCGCTACATGGATGTGGGTTTACGAAAACCTGTTTAATTGTTTGTCGGTTTGATTGTCCCCACCGGACGCATGCTTGTTTTGAGAGAAGTGAACTCACCTTTTTATTGCTCGGCAGATTAGATTTATGTGTAGGAAACCTAGAGCGATCGACCACGCCCTATAATAGTTACCATGGTTTATTAGGCTTTGTTTACACATTACACGAAAATCCTACACATGTCTAGCTAGCAACTAGCACGCAAACAAGAAGTTACATGGCACGTCTAAACATATGGTTCCATAACCGTGTTCATAACTTTTCTACGATGTTACTGATGCTACTTATACGATTACCAAACAAACATGGGTACTACCAGTAGCAAGTTGGTTCCTACACGTTCATGCTTTATTACATATAAAATCACTGAAAACAAGCTATTTTGGGTGACCCGTTTAACCTGTTTACAAGCCTTCAAAAATTATGATTTTTTTATGTGATGCACCACATGGAGGTTAGGCCTTGTGTTAAAATTTCAAAGTCTAACTCTCTACCAATACTTCATAGAAATTCATTTACTTAGCTGCAATCAGGTTCGTCACTTCTGACTGCAGCTTACGGAAAAATTCATTTAAAATTCCTCGTTTATCCAATTGACGAAATTCCAGCTGGAAATTCATGCCGACACATAAGGTCATATGCTACATAAATCTCACAACCCAGTTCGCAATATTCATTCAGATATGACAGAGAACATAAGCTACATTTTCTGCAGAATCTGCAGCTTTGCGCACTGAAACGAAATAAATCATTTAAAATAGTATCCGGCGTCCAAAAATTATGACTCCAGCGCCATTGGAATTGTATTTCGAAATAACACGTCTTAGGCTTCAGAAATTTCATTTTTTGTTTCATTGAGGTCTGGTTACAGCCAATTGAATTTGGCTGCAAAATTCCGAACATAACCCGTTTCAGCTTAAAACAGTCCCAAACAAGTTTCAGTTGTTCTTTTTAGTGAAGTATGTGATCAAATAGTGTATTTCAATCGTAGTTCAGTTCCTCCATGACATATAATTCAGATTTTTCCCTGGTTATGTTATCCTCATTAAGATTCCCCTTTAAATACCCCAAAACCCTAATGATCATACTCGTACATTATCTCAGCCAACTACTCATGTCTACATGCATACAATTGAACATAACAAGCAGCAATATGTCACCCTAGACTGACCATGACATCAATGGGTGTCTACAACATAAAAACTCAAGAACGCAGCCTTGTATACACCAAAAATATTGCAAAACCGAAAGCTATCAAGCATACAACCTTGAGAGATAAAAGAACGAGAAGAAGGAAGAGATATAGGTGATCGATGCGACGGGGGGGGGGGGGGGGGGGTTTGCTTGCGCCTTCAGCCGTGGCCCTCACAAGGAGAAAGGAATTTAGGGTTTGATTTTTTTTGTTGTCTTGCCAAGTACGTAGTTTTATAAATTAAAGGGGATGAGGGTGGTTTGGCTAGATGGGCTGCAAAAGAGGTTGGGTTGGGTTTGGTTTGGGCTTGATGGCATGAGTATGTGCGTGGGCCAAGATGTAAGGTACATACTAGTTAATATATATGCGGACAAGATCGAAGTGTACATAACTTTCACTCATTCATAACATTCATGATATTAATTAACTTTATTAATAACATTCACGATACTAGTTAATTTCACATAACGAACAAATGATTATCATGCATAATGAAATAAGATTAGAAGTGGTGCATAGCTGAAGAACCTTGGAAACTCGGGTTGCCACAATAAATAGAGGTGATTGGTTCACTTCAAAGGCATCCCTTGGCAAACCACCTCTCTCACACTTCACCCACACTCCACCACCATCACAACCCACATCCACCACCATCATCCATCATAGAGTGTGTGTAGTAGTCTCGGGATCCAAGATTGATAGTAAGAGTTCTTGACAATCAAAGAACATGTTTTCCTAAGTCTCTTACATCACTTGGTGAAGACAAGCATTTTGTGTAATACTTTTGATTTTTCATCTTTTCGCACTTTTTATTTGGTTTTGTATTAATGGCTTTAATAACTAGTTTCTTATGTTAAAGGTGAAACTTCATTATCATTTATCAGTGGTGTCTTGGCGTTATTTTACTGTCTATATAAAATAAAAGATTTACACCATTCATATCTCTACGGTCTATATAGAGATATGTTGGCTACCTGGTCAGGGGTTAAGGGAATGGTTTAGTAAGGTTCTTGCCTTGTTCAGTGTATAGATCCTGCAAGGACCTGGGTCAAGCTTCTAGGACCTCTTTCAATACCCACTGGTATTGGATGGCGGGGGTGCGAATGGCTTGATCCCCTCATATGTAAACTACTATTAATACATTAACCTGGCTACTTGGGATTGTATCCCTGCTGACTCAAACCACTTAGTCGTAGGTAGTGTCACCTTCAAAAGAGAGGCCTACCACATTACGCATTAATAACTTAATTAATTATCTTTCAATATTCCGACCCTTTAGGATTGTATCTTTGCTGACTGAGTTGAGGGTAACGTCACCTTCATAAGGGGGGCCTACTACTATAACTAAGATAATCTCTTAAAAAGTGCAAAAGTGCGGAAGTCATCAAAGGTTACACTAAAGGCTAGTCAGATCCAAGTGATTCATCTTGTCTATCTGTTTTATTTTATTTTTATTTTTCAGCATTTTTTTTCATGTTTAAAACTTTTTCTAAACTTTTGATTTGATTAGACGTTGATGATAAACCGGTACTAAAAACTCTTTTGTTCTTGGACGACCTCGGTATCTTACCAACGCTGTACTACGCTCACGATGGGTGCACTTGCCCATATGTGTGTTTAGTGTTACTAAAATATCGTGTTTTATAAATTTAAAACTTGACCAAAGTGTTAAAAAGGACTTAAAATAAAATTAAATTCACACCAACACACATCAATGCTATAGTAACGTTTTAGGGTATAAAATCCTAACTTGGATTCTCTGGTATGCCTAAGATTTACTATTATTTATTTTTATTGACTCCACCCTACATTTTCACAAATAAGGATAGATGAATCAAAGCTATCCATACAACCAATTTTTTTTAAGTATTTATGAAATAGAACTGATGATTTTGGCAAACAACATATTTGAATTTGGAAACACAAACATATCAAGTAGAATTTTGAAACAAATAAATAATACGAGATGTCGTCAAAAGATTAAGATTTATTTAAAAAACACCACCTTTGTTACCAAAATTACTAGCCCAGGTTTCACCAGCAATTTGTGGACCATCCACCCGGGCCGGATTGGGGTGTTATCAATTTTTATAGTTTGTGCAGGAAACATAAAAGAAGAAGGGTGTCAAAGGCTTCATCATCCACAAACAGAAGGACACATCCACCTTTTACCACCCTTCAAATTGTCTTAAGGATCATGGATCCTTATCCTAAAAACTACTATCTTAATTTATTACAGACCATTGTTCATCCAAAAAAACCATAAAAAGTGGGCTTAGGCCTATGGAACACTATCCTTTCTTGCCCACTGGTGCGGTCTCAACCGCTTCATCACCACCATTAAAAACAGCTCTGCCAGCTCCACCAGCTATCTCCTTGACCTCGCATGACCCAGCTTCTCCTACTTTAACTAGCTCCGGCTCCGCCTCTCCACCCTGTGAGGACCGTGATAGCCTTCAATAAATGCTCCAACCAGATCAGTTATCTACGTGCAATGTGCGGAATCCATGCAAGAGATCGACATAAAGACCATAGAGATACCGTTAAGATCACTTCTCATTAATGATTAAAGAGTTACTGATCCTAAGAGAATTTTGGAAGAGCTTCGCTATGTCTCACAAAAAGTTACATTACAAATGAAACTAACACCTCTATTTATAGACGTTGATGGCTTCGTACGAAGCTATGTTATAACAACCTTACAAAAATTATTCTCCGACATCCTTAATATATTTAGAATACCCTATATGTCTTAAAATACACCCCGTATACGAAAACCAGGCCCAAAATACCATTATACAATTAAAAATAAAATAAAATAAACTGAAATAGGTCTGTCGCGGGCCGCGACAGACTGACCTTGAGTCGTCGCGGGCCGCGAGCGAGTAGACAAGCGGCGTGACCCGGAACTGCCACGTGTCGTATGCGTGTCAAAGCTAGATCGATGATTGGTCAAGGCTACGACCTAGTGGGTCTACGTTGCAGGGCGCGACGGCCGTCCTTGGCTCCGTCGCGTGGCGCGAGGAACTGCCGAAGCAGCCCTATAAATAGCAGTGAATGACATTTCATTTTCGTTGTTCAATTCCTTCGATTCTCTCTCAATTTGTATAGTGTAGAAGCTATACCCGGGCATAATACCCCCCCCCCTAAATAACGAAGTTCTGCCTCGTTGTAAGTATCATAACCCCCGGTTACATATTAGATACACTGCCCGATTGATCTAAGGTTCTGTAACGGCTGTCGAGGTTCTGCCCGACGTAGTCGTTGGAATTCTGTCTCGGGGAGGGTATTACTAATGTAAATATTGGGTTATTATACTAACACGTGTGCAATGTGTAATAAATAGATAATCACCAGGAAATCACCAAGGAGAAACCCTAAGATAGCAATGTGAGTAATCTCCTTTTTGCAAATTGTTTTTACAAAACCTCAAATAATTAACATTATATTAAACAGTGATTGAGTATTTGTATTCTACAATTATCGTCGGTATGTTAGGGTTTTGTATACAAAATTTGTTACTACACTGTGAGTAGTAACATGGCCACAAGTCGGGTTGACAGTACCGTGGGTGGTAATTAAAGTAGATGGAAACAAATGTAATTGCACGACCGCCCTCAATGCTGTAAAATGGTTTTACTTATCTTGATTAAACTGGGATTCACTCACCAGTATTTCCCAGTGACAAAAATGTTTTTAAACGCGTTTCAGGTAACAAAATGTGAAAGCCAAATAGAAGCCAGCTGGACAGCACTGAAGGCTTGGAAAAGTGACAATAAAAGTTACCTAAATAAAGAGATGTTTTTATTTAAATAAAATAGGGTATATCCCTATGAAAATGTGTGTACTAAAAACTTGGGAATTTCCCACGTGTTTAATATTATCAAAGTGTGGTATTTTACTCTGATAAAATATTTCCTAACTACGGTCCTGATGTAATTTTCGCTGCCAAAAAGATAAACACCGATACCACCGAAACTAGCCGCGGCCGCCCGTTCCCAGGTAGTTACGCCTTTCCTAAGTCATTTTATTCGATTTATACTTAACTCGAAAACACCCCTAATACACAAACGAGAAAATTTCACCAAAATAGGCGTGAAACCCACAATTTGGTGAACGACTCTCAATCCACCTATTCTTTATAGAAACGTTGAACCACACACGCACATTGTGCCGTGTTAACTCGCAAAATATGCATAAAAAGGGTAGTTAGGGGACGGGGATTGTGACAGAAGGTGGTATCAGAGCTAAGCCACTGATTCAGCCACAGAAGTGTTCTGCTGACACCAAAATACTATTCAATACGTTAGGAAATTATTTACGGGAATACATGCATATCTGTATATTATTCTTGTGTGTTATTTGACTATTTGTTAGTTTACAGTATGAGCGACCAAGGACCTTCAGACGCTTACCGCCAGTTGTCCAGCTCACCTATGGACGAAGGCACCTCTTCACAGCCTACCCTCTCAGGGTATTCAGCTGACAATGAAGATGGGATATTCATGTTCAAGGCACAATCTGAAGAGCCATTCCCTCCCAAGAAAAGAGGATGGTTCAGCAGAGGAGCGCATGAACGTAGGAAAAGGATGAAAAAGTTACAACAATGTGCTTTAGAAGCCATTAAGAGAGAAACAGATGCCCACACTTAGGATATGCTCAATAGGAGTCTAGCAAACTTTCATATCATAGCAACTACAGCTGTAGACCCTAATCTAGAGCAACTCATAACACCCCAACCATTACCACTGTTTCCCACACAACCAATGGAAATTGAAGTCAACTCAAAAAACCAAATCCCAGCACCAACTTTCGACTTGACTGAGATACCTAGAGTACAAGCACCTAATCCTTTAGACCCAGACTATGACCCGTGGTTTGACGACCATAGGGACTACTAGGAACGCTACCTAATACCAGAGGAACCCATGCCGAACCTAGCAGCTTACCTAGACCTGGACCCTCTAGACCCTTATTATGATAATGACCAATTCATCAGGGAAATTCTAGAGAACCCTTACCCTTACCAAGAAACGATGCCCCAGTTCCCAAACCCAATACCAGCTCCTGCACCACCCATGAGCACAGAGAATGCGCAAGAACTAAGAACCTTTGGTGAGGAGATTTTAGAAGGAAGTGAAAGGATGAGGCAGATAGGGGAACGACTTATCTGGAAATATGACGAGCGTAATATGGACTTTTGGATGAACCCCTACCATTAGTAATAATAGTAATAATATATATATATATATATATATATATATATATATATATATATATATATATATATATATATATATATATATATATATATCTAGACAATAGCTATGGATGCATAAGAGTATTGTAATTTTAGTTCTAGTTTGTATTAGATGCATAATATATAAGAAAGAGTAAAATTCACAATGTTCGATGATTTTGGATCAATATGTGTGTTGTGTGATTGTTTGCATTAAATATTATCTTGTGATATTAATAATTGGCAAATGTTTAAAATTCAGATGAACAACGAAATGAACCAGGAGAAACCTAGCTCAAAGCCTTACCCAAGAATTCCGCTATGGAAATTCCAATCGTGGGAAAAATGTAGGTTCTACCTCTGCAGCTTACTGTAAAGCCTGCAAGAAGAAGCATTCAGGAAGATGCTCCACCTACTGCAATTTATGCAAACTTCCAGGACTCAAAGAAGAAGATTGTAGGAAGAAACCTGGTAATGAAGTATGCTTCAACTGTGGAGAAAAAGGGCATATCAAGCCGAACTGTCCGAGACCAGCTCCAGCCATGAACAACAAGAATACTAAAAATGCTAGGGCATTTGTTCTGACTGCAGAAGAAGCAAAGATGATTCCGGATGTGATCGCCGGTACGTTTTTAGTTAATGACGTTTTTGCTAAAGTAGTATTTGACTATGGTGCAAACCAAAGTTTTATTAATACATCATTTTGCAAACTTCTCAATCAACCATTGACTAAACTCCCACAAAAATCTCTAGTAGAAACAGCAAATGGGGAAACCATTAAGATTTCCGAAATCTTGCAGGGAGCAAGAATAGAATTTTTAAATCAAAAGCTTATTGCAAACCTTTACCCAATGAATCTGGCAGGATTTGATGTTGTATTAGGAATGGATTGGTTAGTAGCCAATAAAGCCAGTATTTTATGTGATCAAAAGTCAATCCAAGTAAATTCACCAAAGGGTGAAAAGATCACAATTAAAGGAGATAAACCCTCGAGATCCACAAAATTCATCTTTGTGATGAAAACAACTAGTTATATAAGAAAAGGATCATTTGTGTATTTTATTTCCATAATCACTAACACTAAAGGAAAAGAACTGAAGGATATTCCAGTAGTATCCCAATTTCCAGATGTGTTTCCAGAAGCATTACCAGGGTTACCGCCGGACAGGCAAGTTGAATTCCGAATCCATCTGCTACCAGGAACAACGCCAATTGCCAAAGTACCCTATCGTTTGGCACCTGCAGAAATGCAAGAATTAAAGGAGCTCGATTTACGCTCAGGATATCATCAATTAAAGGTACAGGAAGAGGAAATTCCTAAGACCGCTTTTAGAACAGGGTATGGCCATTATGAATTTACTGTCATGCCATTTGGTTTAACCAATGCCCCAGCTGCATTTATGGATATGATGAACCGAATATGTAAGCTATATTTGGATAAATTCATAATTGTCTTTATAGATGATATTCTCATTTACTCCAAGAGCAAAGAGGAACATGCAGCGCACCTGCATGCACTTCTAAGTTTATTAAGAAATGAAAAGCTTTATGCTAAGTTTTCAAAATGTGAATTTTGGTTAGAAGAAGTGCAATTCCTTGGACATTTAGTCAATTATGAAGGAATCCATGTGGATCCTACAAAGATTGAGGCAATTACTAAATGGAAAACCCCTGAATCACCAACCGAGGTTAGAAGTTTCTTAGGATTGGCCGGTTATTATAGAAGATTTATCCGAGATATTTCTAGAATAACCATTCCTTTAACTAAGCTAACCTGTAAATCTGTTAAGTTTGAATGGGGACCAAAACAAGAAGAAGCCTTTAAAATTCTTAAGCAAAGATTAACCAACGCGCCCATATTAGCATTACCAGACGGAACTGAAGACTTTGTAGTCTATTGTGACGTTTCTAAGTTAGGTTATGGATGTGTGTAAGTTGCCTACGCCTCTAGACAACTTAAGAATCATGGAGAAACTTATTCAACCCATGATTTAGAATTCAGAGCCATATTTTCGCCCTTAAGATTTGGAGACATTACCTTTATAGTAGCAAGTTTACCATCTTTACTGACCATAAGAGTTTAAGATATGTCTTTGGGCAAAAGGAGTTGAACATGAGACAAAGACGCTGGATGGAAATTCTTAGCGATTATGATTGTAATATCCAATATCATGCAGGAAAGGCCAATGTAGTAGCTGATGCGTTAAGTCGAAAGTATCATGAAAAGCCAAAAAGAGTGCGTTCTCTTAAATTAAATCTACAAGTAGATTTAAACGAATAGATTAAAGAAGCACAAGAATTAGTAATCAAGGATGATACTGAAAAGTTAAAAGGAATGATTAAGGAATTAGAACAAGGAACAGATGGAATTTGGAGATTCCATAAGAAAAGAATGTGGATACCTAAATTAGGACACCTAGCCACCATATATTAGAAGAAGCCCATAAGTCTAAGTATACAATGCATCCTGGAAGTAATAAAATGTATCAGGACTTAAGAAAGAATTTTTGGTGGATAGGAATGAAAAAGGATATAGCAACTTATGTTGCCAAGTGTTTAACCTGTTCACAAGTTAAGGCTGAACACCAGAAACCCTCAGGCTTGTTGCAGCAATTAGAAATGCCAGTTTGGAAATGGGAATTGATAACAATGGATTTTGTTACCAAATTATCAAAGACAAGGAAATGTAATGATACAATCTGGGTGATTATAGACAGGCTAACTAAGTCAGCTCATTTCCTACCAATGATGGAAACATTCAGTATGGAACAATTAGCGAGATTGTATGTGAATGAAATAGTTTCATTGCATAGAATTCCTTTATCAATTGTTTCTGATAGAGATAGCCGTTTTACCTCTCATTTTTGGACAAGTTTCCAAAAAGCAATGGGAACCAAGTTAAATCTAAGCACAGCTTATCATCCTCAAACGGACGGACAAAGCGAAAGGACAGTTCAGATAATGGAAGATATGCTTAGAGCTTGTGATTTCGTAGGTAATTGGGACGATCATCTACCCTTAATAGAATTTTCATACAATAACAACTATCAAACCAGTATCAATGCTGCACCATTCGAAGCACTTTATGGACGAAAGTGCCAAATGCCAGTCTATTGGGCAGAAATTGGAGAAAAACAACTATCCGGACCTGAGATAGTGCCGGAAACGACCGATAAGATTGTTCAAGTCAAGGAAAGACTAAAAGCAGCACGTGATCTACAGAAAAGTTATGCTGACAACAGGCGAAAACCGTTGGAGTTTCAAGTAGGAGACAAGGTGTTATTAAAGGTCTATCCTTGGAAAGGAGTGGTAAGATTCATCAAAAGGGGAAAGCTAAGCCCCAGGTATGTTGGACCTTTTGAAATTATCAGAAGAATAAGATCCGTAGCCTATCAACTACAACTGCCAGAGGAAATGGTAGGAATACATGATGTATTTCATGTATATAATCTCATGAAATGCTTAGCTGATGAATCATTGGTAGTACCCCTTAAGGATATAGAGGTAAACGAAAAGCTTAAATTTGTAGAGAAGCCTCTACAGATTGAAGACAGAAAGGTGAAGAATCTGAAACACAAGAGATTAGTTCTGGTCAAAGTAAAATGGGATTCCAAGAAAGGACCAGAGTACACATGGGAGCTTGAATCAGAAATGCAAAGGAAATATCTACATTTATTCCAGTAGACCTTGAGGACGAGTTCTAAAACAAGGTGGGGAGGATATAACAACCCTCCAAAAATTGTTCTCTAACATCCTTAATATATTTAGAATACCCTATATGACCTAAAATACATCCCGTATACGAAAACCAGGCCCAAAATACCTTTATACAATTAAAAATAAAATAAAAACAATTCAAATAGGTTAGTCGCGGGCCGCGACAGACTGACCTTGAGTCGTCACGGGCCGCGAGCGAGTAGACAAGCGGCGTGACCCGGAACTGCCACGTGTCGTATGCGTGTCAAAGCTAGATCGATGATTGGTCAAGGCTACGGCCTAGAGGGTCTATGTCGCGGGGCGCGACGACCGTCCTTAGCTCCGTCGCGGGGCACGAGGAACTACCGAAGCAGCCCTATAAATAGCAGTGAACGACATTTCATTTTCGTCGTTCAATTCCTTCGATTCTCTCTCAATTTCTATAGTGTAGAAGCTATACACGGGCATAATACCCCCCTAAATAACGAAGTTCTGCCTCGTTGTAAGTATCATAACCCCCGGTTACATATTAGATACGCTGCCCGATTGATCTACCCGACGTAGTCGTTGGAATTCTGTCTCGGGGAGGGTATTACTAATGTAAATATTGGGTTATTATAGTAATGCGTGTGCATTGTGTAATGAATAGAAAATCACCAGGAAATCACCAAGGAAAAACCCTAAGATAGCAATGTGAGTAATCTGCTTTTTGCAAACTGTTTTTACAAAGCCTCAAATAATTAACATTATATTAAACAGTGATTAAGTATTTATATTCTACAATTATCATCGGTATGTTAGGGTTTTGTATACAAATTTTTTTACTACATTGTGAGTAGTAACATGACCACAAGTCGGGTTGACAGTACCGTGGGTGGTAATTAAAGTAGATGGAAAGAAATGTAATTATGCGGCCGCCCTCAATGCTGTAAAATGGTTTTACTTATCTTGATTAAATTGGGATTCACTCACCAGTATTTTCCACTGACAAAAATGTTTTTAAACGCGTTTTAGGTAACAAAATGTGAAAGCCAAATAGAAGCCAGCTGGACATTACTGAAGGCTTGGAAAAGTGGCAATAAAAGTTACCTAAATAAAGAGATCTTTTTATTTAAATAAAATAGGGTATATCCCTATGAAAATGTGTGTACTAAAAACTTGGGAATTTCCCACGTGTTTAATATTATCAAAGTATGGTATTTTACTCTGATAAAATATTTCCTAACTACGGTCCTGATGTAATTTCCGCTGCTAAAATGATAAACACAGATACCACCGAAACTGGCCGCGGCCGCCCGTTCTCGAGTAGTTAGGGGACAGGGGTTGGGACAGAAGGCTGGCTTTGTACGAACCAAGGTGTTAAGCAAAATCAGACTAACTTGTTCTAACTAGGTCCCTTCGTACGAAGGCACCTTTACATGACAAAACCAAAACAAGTTAAATCAAACACATACAGTTTACATAGACTCGATACTAGATGTAAGCTACAAACATATTGCATTCACAGACTCCCCCTTGGATGTAGCTGTAGTCATCTTGTATAGTCTTCAATCAGCTCTTCCTGTTGTTTCTCCTTTCTCTGTACTTTCTCTTTTTTTCTTCAGCTTGTTCAGCTAACATATGCTTTCGCTTAAGCCTTCCTTCATTGTTCCACCATTCACGCCATTCCTTGATTCCATCTATTGTCTTGGACCATCTAGGAATTTTGCGTTCTTCAGATTCAATTAAAGTTTGACCAGTATCAAACTTCCCCAATCCCAGTCTCCACTTTGCTCGCTTTGCTGCTTCATCCATCTTTCTATCCATTCTTTCGTTGTGGCGTTGTTCTTTCATAAACTCTTCATGTTCAAGATCTCTCCACTTTGACTCCCAGTAGCGGCCTTAATTTATATCTTTTTCAAAACAAACATTCACTACCTTTTGATACTGCAGAGCTTGTTCTTTATCATCTGGATAATACATGATCTTGTCGAAGAATAAGCATTCGATATCCTTCTTTGAACAGTTCACCAACCACATTGGATCAACCAGGAAGATTCTTCTATAAACCATATCTTTATCATGAAGACCAACCACATTGGATCAACCAGGAAGATTCTTCTAGAAATCCTGCTCCATTTCCTTCAGTGGCATATTCTTTAAACATCTTGGATGGTTCACATGCAGGGTGATGTCTTTCTCTCCAGTAATCGGATCAATCTTTACTGTCTTCTTAGGATATTGTGGTTTCCATTCTGGGAATTTGTCACGTGCTTGCCCACGAATGTAATACCACAACTTCGATTCGTAGTAACTAACCTCAGGACCCCACTCGAGCTGTTGAATATTCTTTATTTTAACCAGCTCTTCAACGTCCCACCAAGGCAACGTTTTCAGGTCTTTGACATACTCGAAGTATTGCACTCCGGATTCACGCTTGATCGCATACACCTTCAAATCATCCAAGTACCCCCATGATAAGATATCTCCAAGTGATTCATTTGGGTAGCTCTTGAAGAACTTTAATGGTCTCTTGAACTTACATTCTTCTGGCATCTGTCTGAACCATTTCTGTTTCTCTTCTTGGAGTTCTTCCTTTGACAACTTTCTAGGAATACCTTCTTCATTCAGCTTTTCTAGAACTTTCCTTTTAAGATCCTCTTCATTGTGCGATCTGAACAAGTCAACAAACGTGGAAAACTTGCATCTTGAGCAGCATAGTGCATAGGAACATCATTATCAGAATCTGAACCATCTTCAATCACCACGTCGTTGAAGTTGTCAGCTTCTTCAACCCTTTCAAACACATACTCACCTTCAGGACCATGATCTTCTATATCTTTCTCGAAGTCGAATGTGAAGTTATCTTCCTCATTCAGCCTGAGAGCTTCTTTGATCGGCTCCCTTGTCCAATTCTCCACTAGTTCCCCTTCTTCAACATCATGCTGTAAGTATATAACTTTAGGAGCATGTGGACGTTTGGTTCTTGATGACTCCCCCTGAGGATGAACATCCTCAACTTCTTCATTCTGAGCATCATCCAAAAAGTCTAGATTCTGCTGATCAGTGGTAGATCTGACAACTATTGCACCACCATTACCACCCTGATCATCATCATTACCTTTATCATCATCACTTTCATGAAAATCATCAGTGTCTTTCATATCATCATCCTCATCATCCTTCTCTTCATCAACTATCTCATCAGCCTATGCTTTCTTTGCTTCCTTCGCTTTCAATTGACGTCTTTCAACTTCGATTCTTCTTGCATTATCTTCCCTGCTGTATGATATTGTTCTTGATTCACCTACAAGGATGAAATGTTGTGCAATGACCAGAGCATTTTCAACATTAACTTCAACTTCTGGTTGTTGTTGCTCTCTTTGGCTAGATGATTCTAGAACTTCTTCAAATTCAAGTGCAATACCCTTTCCTTTATCCTTTGCAGCTTCAGCACCTACTTGTTCATCAAGTCTTTGTCAATCCATCCTCCGAGCCTTAGCTCTTCGGATTTCAATATCATTGTAAGCTGCGTGAACATTGATACCAAGTCTATCTTCAATAACAACATATAACATCTCTATCTGCTTAGACTTGTTTTCTTTGTCTACTTTCAGATCTTCTATCTCTTTCTTCATAATCTCATTCGCATGACTCATCATTGTGCTAGCATCATTCAATCACAATTTGTTACTAGCAGCTCATCAATCGCTTCGTTCAATGCATTGTTGCCTGCCTCAACGTTCAATAACCTTTCATTCATCGAAAGATTCTCATTCTTGAGCACAACATTTTCTGCTTCAACTTGTTTTTGCTTTTCGTCAGTTTCTGCTTTTGCTTTCTCCAACGCTGCAACCTTCTTTGCTAATTCATCAACTTTGTCATCATTGAAGAAGGGAATGTATCCAACTTCATCTAAACTTGTTGGACCAGCATCAAGATTCGATGGAACCTTCGGAAAACTTTGACTCGAACCTTCTTGCTTGGGAGTTAGAATTTTCTTTGTTGTAGAGCCAGGTTCTTCAACAGTCTTTGGTGGTTGCTCAGGAGTTGATACATGAACTTCAGCTTGTACTGGAATTGACACTTGTATTGGATATACTGGAGGAGTAGGAACATGAATTTCTGCTTGAACTACTGGTTCTTCAACTATTACCTTCTCTAGAGCTTTCACAGATTCACCTGATTTGCCTTTGACAGCTTTAGATGTAGTCTTACGAATCTTTTGCTTTCGTGGAGTTTCACCTGTTGGTTTAGCACTTCTTTTCATACCTCTACATTTCTTTAACTTTTCAGCTTCAGTAGGTGTCGGCACATAGGACGCATCTTCTTCATCAGAACCCTTTTTCTTCCTAGATGGTCCTTTTATTTTGATTTTCCCACAGACATAAGTTGTTGGTGCAAGTTGAGTAACATCGATATCGCTTTCAATTTTGCTCGAGTCAATATGAACAACATATTCAACTAACTTTTCTTTCACAGTTTCACCTCCTGTTGTAGCTTCTACATTCTCACCACCAACTTGTTCATCATTCTTTGCTTTTTCAGCTTCCAGAGCGACTTGAGCAGTTGCAATCTTTTCATATTCATCAAATGTCATTTGAAGAATATCATCACCTGTTACATAAACATTCTCTGGAGGAACATCAACTGGTTTATCAACCAAGTGTGGAGGTGACTTCTTTTTTGTTAATCTTTTCGGTGCATCTTTAGGTGTTGTTGACTTTGAAACTTTCGGAGTAGAATCTTTCTTTCTTTTCTTGTCCTCAGCTTTCAACAAGAACTTTCCACGCTTGTTTGCAAACAGCTCCATCTTTTTATCTTCTGAATCAAAATTACTGTCGTCATGCCTCCACTTATCATGATCTGGTGCAACATAATTTGGCTTTGCAACAGATCCAAACTGCTTCCTATATGGAGGTTCTTTATCTTTTTCAACACCTTGATACACGTTTAGTCTTTTAAGTGTCTCAGCATCCATGTGATCTAACTTCAATTCATCATGTGATCTAACTTCAATTCATCATGTGATCATCCAAGAGCATCTGAATGAATCGTGGATACTGCAGAAACTTCTCCATGAACGTTATCAACCATGTGGTTGAATAGTGCATGTCAGATATTAAAAGGTCGGTTAAGAATTAAACATGTCAAAATACACATTATGAAATCCGAAGACACATCAAATCCTCCTTTCCGATGGTTCAAAGCACGTATCGTTGAATGTACGAGGAATTTGTAAGGTCTAGAGAGTTTTGAGTTGTTGTACTAAGTTTCATTCACATATCCCGTGTATCCCATTCGCATCCACAACCTTTCACAAGACGTTCTTGTATTTGAATTGGATCTTTATCATCGTCTTGAAACTCTAACACCCTCCTGACGTCTTCAACTTTGAATTTAACTTCAATGTCTATATCTTTATCCTTCTCATCTTTGATCTTCAAGGCTGAGAATATCATCTTTGAATCTTATTCGTATCTTGCATTGTTCCAAAATCTTTCTATGTGTGACCTGTAGCACTTGTGCTTATCCGTCAATGCTTTCCTGATTCTGCTTCTGTTGATAAACTCTATCACGTCTTTGAACGGATCCATTCTCGGTAGTGTCTTGTCGAGTATGGAACATATGTTGTGCCGAGCTTCAAAGTTCAAACTCTTAGGCTGCTCAGAACAATATAAACAATTAGTAACCATTGCACGTTTATCGAGAAAGTAAAGTATTTCAACACTTAGAAAAGTTTCAATTTATGGAAAACTCTTGCCTTCGTACGAAGCCAGGCTTACTAGCCTGCTTGTACGAGGCCACACTTTTACGAAGCAACAAAATACAAGATCTAATTTACAAAGCCACTGTTGTGATCAAGAACATATTTAACATTTTGCTTAATTATATTAATGTTGGGATTGAACCCTAAAAAGGAACAGATGATATGTAAAGCCAAAACTGGTTCAAGTACTGCTGATCATCATAAGCAGTGTTTGCACAAGTCTTTCCCCTTGACAGTGGCTCTGATGTGAGTAAAATGCAACATACAAATTACATCAAATGAGGCATAAAACTAACCCTTTTTAAGTACTAATGTTGGAAAAAGTGTGCTTTTGTCTTCCTTTTGTATTTTCAGGGTTAAAAGAGCTTAAATGAACAAAAGACGCAAAAATGCAGCTAAATCCAACATAAATACAAAGAAAAGGAAGAAACGTCGCATGCCCGACTCCTCGACAGCATCTCCCAAAGCAAACACAAGAAGAAAGCTGAGCATGGGGCTGTGCCCAGCTGAACACGGGGATGTGTCCAGCGGACACGGGGCGTGTCCAGCTCAACACGGGGCCGTGCTCAGCGAGCACGGGGCAGTGTCCAGGATGGTCAGCCCTGGCATAAAAGACAAAGTGGTAGAAGCTTCTATTGCCCACCACGGGGCCGTGCCCAGCGGACACGGGGGCGTGGTCAGAGTGCTGCAGGTGCATTTATTGTAATTGCGAATTACAATTAATGAAGAGAGAGAGTGTCAGACGGGCACGGGGCCGTGTCCAGCGGACACGGGGCCGTGCCCAGGCTTCTGTTCAGCCTATAAATAGGAGTGCTTGGCTTCATTTCAACTCATCCCTTGGCACACCACCTCTCTCACATTTCATCCACCACCCACCACCACCATAACACCATCATCCACCACCATCATCCATTGTCCATCGTAGAGTGTGTGAGTCGTCTCGGGATCCAAGATTGATAGTAAGAGTTCTTGACAATCAAGGCCATGTTTGCCTAAGTCTCTTACATCACTTGGTGAAGACAAGTGTTTAGTATAATACTTTTTATTTTTAATCTTTTGCACTTTTTATTTGGTTTTGTATTAATGACTTTAATAACTAGTTGCTTATGTTGAAGGTGATCTTTCCTTATCGTTTGTCCGTGGTGTCTTGGCATTATTTTACTGTCTATATAAAATAAAAGATTTTCACCATTCATATCTCCACGGTCTATATGGAGGTATGTTGGCTACCTGGTCGGGGGTTGAGGGAACGGTTTGGTAAGGGTCTTGCCCTTGTTCAGCGTTTAGAGGTCCTGCAAGGGACCTGTGTCAAATTTAGTAGGATCTCCTTCAATGCCCATAGGTATTGGATGGCGGGGATCCAAACTCTTTGACCCCCTCATAAGTTAACTACTATTAATACTATAACCCGGCTATTTAGGACTGTATCCCTGCTGACTCAGACTACTTAGCCGAGGGTAACGTCACCGCCAAAAGCGGGGCCTACCACAATTTGCATTAATAACTTAATTCATTATCTTCCAATAATCCAACCCTTTAGGATTGTATCCTTGCTGACTCAAACTACTGGGTTGAGGGTAACGTCGCCTTCAAAAGAGGGGCCTACTACAATAACTAAGATAATCTCTTAAACAAGTGCAAAAGTGCGAAAATAATCAAAGGTTATACTAATACACGAGTCGGATCCAAGTGATTCATCTTGTCTATCTGTTTTTATTTTATTTTTATTTTTCAGCATTTAGTTAGTTTTTATTTTTCTAGTTTAAAAACCTTTTCTAACTTTTTGATTTGATTAGACGTTGAGGATAAACCGGTACTAAAAGCTCTTGTGTCCTTGGACGACCTCGGTATCTTACCAACACTATACTACGTCCACGATGGGTGCACTTGCCCATATGTGTGTTTAGTGTTAGTAAATATCGTGTTTTATAAATTTAAAACTTGGCTAAAAGTGTAAAAGGGCATAAAATATACATCAAAAATAAAACACACTTCACGCACATCAAGTTTTTGGCGCCGCTGCCGGGGACACAAGGATTTTAAGAAAGTTTAAAATCGACGGCCTAATCAGTTTTTCAAAACCTTTTTAAAACGCACGCACATTTTTCTGCATTTTAGTTTAGTTTGCATTTACAGTAGCCTGAACACGGGGTCGTGCTCACTGAACACACCCCCGTGCTGCATATTTTTTAGTTAGATACCCAGATACAGAGTCTGAACACGGGGCCGTGCTCACTGAACACGCCCCCGTGTCCAACGTGACCAGTAACTTTAATTAAAACGCCCAGATACAGACCCTGAACACGTGGCCGTGCTCACTGAACACGGGGCAGTGTCCAGCTTCTGTTTCCGTCATTATTTTTGTTTTCTGGTCCCGAGACTCAGTTGTGGTCTGCTGAGTGATTCTTATGGATCAATACTCAGGAGGTTACAACTACACCTATGATGAGGATGATTATAGGGGTAATTATTGCACTAATTGTCGTAACACACGCTCGGTTCAATATAATAACTCATATCAACCATCCAATTCATACAACCATTTTGAGGAGCCCAGGTACGAACCATCAACTTCATACACACCATATGAAGACCAAAGGTATGAACCTCCTCCCTCATACTCATATTTCGATGAACCAAGGTATGAACCTTCATACTCATACTTTGAAGATTCAAGATATGAGCCACCACCTTCATACTCTTATTATGAGGAACCATGGCGTGAACAACCCACCTCATATGAGTACTATGAAGAACAAAGTTTCGACCCTTATCCATCATATACTTACAATGAAGAACAATGGTGTGAACCATCTACTTCATGTGGGTACTATGAGGAACCAAGGATCAAACAACCGGATTCAAGCTTTGAGGATCCCAATTCTTTCTCTCTCACCGAAGTAACTAATAGGATATTGGAACACATTAAAACTATCGAACGTTGCATAAAAGAATCTCGCGCAAGGGAAGAGGAGTCCCGCGCAAGAGAAGAATTAAATTTTAATAAGAACATAGAGATAGTTGAAAATGTAAAAATGGAAGAACAAGAAAGTGAAAAACCGACACATGAGTTAGACAACGAAAAAGGTGAGGTCGATAACGCTAAAATTCAAGAAGAGTCTAATTTTGAAGAAATTAATCTCTTGTCACCTTCGTCCGAAAATCATTGTTTAGTACCAACTCATGCTATGTTTTTAAAAGAGTTAAACACTAACACTAAAATTGAAGAAATGATAAGCGTTAAGTTAACTAATGATCAAACCTCGCTAATAAAAGAAGATCCTTTTGAAATTAACATTACACCGGTTCCATGTTTCTTTCAAAATTCCTTTATTAGTAATATCACCATTGATAAAGATCTTTGTGTTAACATAATGCCTAACTATATTTTTGAGAAATTAAGTATTAGTGATTTTTCTCCACTTCAAATACCCATTTTTTTATCCGATCGGAAGGTAACAAAATCAATCGGTGTAGTTGAGGATGTCTTGGTTCAAGAAAATCAAATGGTTATTCCAACCGACTTTGTCATCCTCGATGACGCTCCTCTAGTCTTGGGAAAACCTTTTGTGAAAACTTATGAAGCTTTGAAAAACCGGAAATTTAACAATCTACCTCTTCAATTAGGGGCATTCAAAAGGAGCATAGATCTTGAGCGCTCAATGAAATATCCTTTTGGCAATAATGACCCCCTAATTGAAGATGAGCCAGAACCACCCGAAAAGGAGGGTCTATCCAAGGACCCTTATAAACGTGGCGCACCACGGAGGCATTCCGCGGAACTATCCTTAGTTTTAGATTAGTTTAACTTTTATGCTTTCTAGTTTAGCTTTAATTTGCAGGAATAAAACACACTCGGGATGGTGAATGATACTAAGGGAAGCTTGAACCAACACCCCATGGACAAAAACAGAGCCTCTCGACAATTTTTCTTCATTAAGCAAGTTGAGCATGGGGTCATGCTCAACCCAACACGCCCCCGTGACCAAAAATCTGCAGAAATGCCCAGTTCAGGTATCTGGACACGGGACCATGCTCATTGAACACGCCCCCGTGCCCAGCCTTCTGTTTACTTTTGGTACTGGCAGTCTGGACACAGGGCCGTGCTCAGCCAACACCACCCCGTGTTCAGCTACCCAGTACCATAAAATCTTGTTTTTAACCCACTTTTACACATTTTAATCAACCGAAAAAACTTATTTTTGGAACACATTGAGGACAATGTGTAATTTAAGTGTGGGGGGATGCTAAAACCTTGAATTTTGCAAGTCCTAATAACAAGGCTTACACAAAACTCTATTGGAACCGCTAATCACCCAATATTTTTTCAAAAAATTTTTTCGTTTTTTTTACTTGTCTTGGTTTAATTTGGGAATAACAAGTTCTAAAAAGGTTATATTTTTACAAATTTACAACCGATAGCGTCGTGATAAAAAGAACCAACATAAAAAAATTATGAAATGGCATGACAAGTCTAATTAAAATTTGATTATATATACTTGATCACATTAAAAACTCATTCCCAAAAAAGTGAGTTTTGAGCCTTTATTGAGCATACAAATACATATCTTTAAACTAAATGCTCATTTTTCGTTTCCTGTGTGAATAGCCGCTTGGTTTCTTATGACTCTAGAACTTGCCACGACGATACATTCCCGGTCCTTACCAACTTAAACCCGAGTAAGTAAATGATGGAGGCATTAGGACTAACCCCTTTTATTTCTACACCATTATTTTTCTTTTTTTTTGACCACCTACCCAAAATCCCCCTAGTTAACCCCTTTGAGCCTAAACCTTTTCATTTCTTAACCCAAAACAAACACCCTTTTTCCCACCAAAACCCCTTTTTCATTTTAAACCCTTTATTTTAGTAACAAAGCGCGGTTTTTCTTATGACTTCCTTAAAAAAAAAAACAAAAAAAAAAGAGAGAAAAATGATGATACTAATGAAGCCAAAAGAAATAAACAAACAAGGTTATCAAAAAGAACTTTGTTTGAAAAATTACTTCATTAAAATAAAAAGTCAAAAAAAAAAAAAGTCTTACTAAAACCGACGCTTTTTACGCTTTTCGCCCTTTTACTAACCACTAACCCAACCACCCACCTTTAGCCCAAGCCTAACCCTTCACCCAAAAAGTCCTCTTGATATTTACAAAGGTATAAAGTTAAAAAGGAGGAGGATTGATTGCTTGGCAAGCTTATGGTAGGAATAAGTTCCATGCCGCTCTCGAGTGATTCACTAAAAAAATACACCTTCGGCCGAGTGTGAGTGATGTCTCCCGTGAGGTATGTGAACTTGTATATAAATGGAATTTTAAAAAGGCATGCTATGCCCAAATAAGTAATTTATCTAATGAAACGTTCTAAATAAATCATAACGAATAGGATTGTAAATAGTATAAAAATAAAACCCATTAAAGATCTTGGATTCCTGACACTCAAGACAAGCCCAAAACCTTCTCTTCTACCCATTCCATTTGAGAGTGTAAGCCACATATTAAAGAGTTTTGCTTGAGGACAAGCAAAGATTCAAGTGTGGGGGTATTTGATGTGAGTAAAATGCAACATATAAATTACATCAAATGAGGCATAAAACTAACCCTTTTTAAGTACTAATGTTGGAAAAAGTGTGCTTTTGTCTTCCTTTTGTATTTTCAGGGTTAAAAGAGCTTAAATGAACAAAAGACGCAAAAATGCAGCTAAATCCAACATAAATACAAAGAAAAGGAAGAAACGTGGCATGCCCGACTCCTCGACAGCATCTCCCAAAGCAAAAACAAGAAGAAAGCTGAGCATGGGGCTGTGCCCAGCTGAGCATGGGGCTGTGCCCAGCTGAACACGGGGCTGTGTCCAGCGGACACGGGGCGTGTTCAGCTCAACACGGGGCCGTGCTCAGCGAGCACGGGGCAGTGTCCAGGATGGTCAGCCCTGGCATAAAAGACAAAGTGGTAGAAGCTTCTATTGCCCACCACGGGGCCGTGCCCAGCGGACACGGGGGCGTGGTCAGAGTGCTGCAGGTGCATTTATTGTAATTGCGAATTACAATTAATGAAGAGAGAGAGTGTCAGACGGGCACGGGGCCGTGTCCAGCGGACACGGGGCCGTGCCCAGGCTTCTGTTCAGCCTATAAATAGGAGTGCTTTGCTTCATTTCAACTCATCCCTTGGCACACCACCTCTCTCACACTTCATCCATCACCCACCACCACCATAACACCATCATCCACCACCATCATCCATTGTCCATCGTAGAGTATGTGAGTCGTCTCGGGATCCAAGATTGATAGTAAGAGTTCTTGACAATCAAGGCCATGTTTGCCTAAGTCTCTTACATCACTTGGTGAAGACAAGTGTTTAGTATAATACTTTTTATTTTTAATCTTTTGCACTTTTTATTTGGTTTTGTATTAATGACTTTAATAACTAGTTGCTTATGTTGAAGGTGATCTTTCCTTATCGTTTGTCTGTGGTGTCTTGGCATTATTTTACTGTCTATATAAAATAAAAGATTTTCACCATTCATATCTCCACGGTCTATATGGAGGTATGTTGGCTACCTGGTCGGGGGTTAAGGGAACGGTTTGGTAAGGGTCTTGCCCTTGTTCAGCGTTTAGAGGTCCTGCAAGGGACCTGGGTCAAATTTAGTAGGATCTCCTTCAATGCCCATAGGTATTGGATGGCGGGGATCCAAACTCTTTGACCCCCTCATAAGTTAACTAATATTAATACTATAACCCGGCTATTTAGGACTGTATCCCTGCTGACTCAGACTACTTAGCCGAGGGTAACGTCACCGCAAAAAGCGGGGCCTACCACAATTTGCATTAATAACTTAATTCATTATCTTCCAATAATCCAACCCTTTAGGATTGTATCCTTGCTGACTCAAACTACTGGGTTGAGGGTAACGTCGCCTTCAAAAGAGGGGCCTACTACAATAACTAAGATAATCTCTTAAACAAGTGCAAAAGTGCGAAAATAATCAAAGGTTATACTAATACACGAGTCGGATCCAAGTGATTCATCTTGTCTATCTGTTTTTATTTTATTTTTATTTTTCAGCATTTAGTTAGTTTTTATTTTTCTAGTTTAAAAACCTTTTCTAACTTTTTGATTTGATTAGACGTTGAGGATAAACCGGTACTAAAAGCTCTTGTGTCCTTGGACGACCTCGGTATCTTACCAACACTATACTACGTCCACGATGGGTGCACTTGCCCATATTTGTGTTTAGTGTTAGTAAATATCGTGTTTTATAAATTTAAAACTTGGCTAAAAGTGTAAAAGGGCTTAAAATATACATCAAAAATATAACACACTTCACGTACATCAGGCTCCAACATCTGATAGATAGTAGGATCGTTCGTGCGACCTATACTAGTCAATCAGAAGAGTTCGGATCCGAATCAAAGGCGGAATCAGTGAAACGGATGTGGAAACAGCTTGATGTACATATAATTGTCTCTATTATTGATTTGATAGTCTTACAGTATCTGGAGACAGTTCGGCAGCACTTCGTTACCGAATCAGAAAAGTTACAAATGATTTCAAGATCAAGGGTATTTATAGTGGAGTAATTCTGTGTGGAATTAACAAGTGTGGTTTCATGCGGAAATAGCTAAAGCTAATTCCGTACGGAAGTAACCTATTAACTTCATGCGGAATTAATCATTCAAGCGGAATTACCTATTCCGTGCGGAATTACCATCTTGGTAATTTCGTTTGGGATTACCCTAAACCACATAAAATCTGTTTTGTCGTTCTACGAGCCCTTATCTATCAATCCTATTACATTACATGACACAAGACGAAGTCAACAGACATAGTGCACTAAAAAAAAAGCATTCTCTTCAGGCTCCCCCTTTCATCAAGCTTCCGTGCTTTGGGATCGTCACCTTGCTTTCCGTTTACAAGCTCCCCCTTGCGTCAAGCTTGTCTTCAGACTCCCCCTTAGACTCAGCTATCGGGATCGTAATCTGGAATCATATCTGCAATACTCAAATATTTATAAGTGACAATGTTTTGAAATTTTCCAGAAATCGTAATCTGGCTCTATACACCTATCTAAATCATTCTTTCTATCAACAATTTTCATTGATTTAGAAGTTTCAGCGAACAGAATCAGAAACTGGCTCTATTCAACAGATTTTAACAATCTAAGAATCCAAATCCTTCACGGTTAATCATCCGAGTCCAAATTAATGACCTTGGAGATATCACAAACTGTTTTTGATTTTTAATTTTAAAAGCTTCAAGTTTCAAATTAACGAACTTGTTTTATTTTCGGAAACACGATCAGCATACTCAGATTTTGAAACTCAGCACTCAGACATCAGTTGTCTAAAAATAAAGTGAAATCAAAATCTTTTTGGATTTTCTGAAATATAAAGCAATAAAGAAATATTTACAATCAAATTTACAGACAATATTTTTGTTTGAGTTCGTGTTAGAGGATCATATCAGTTTTTGACAAATCACTAGCACCGTTGAGCTTTAAACACTTTCAGTTTTAAACGATTCACTTAGATTGTCACAGATTGTCAGTATACTGATCCACTTAAATTTTCACACAAATTTCAATTGATTCGAGATCCGGATTAGTGTTTTAAGGACTTAAACTTTTTCGCGTGTCCCACCTCAAAATATACTCCCGTGTCCAGATCCCAATATTCAGTCTTACAGATGAATATACCTAGATGATATCTGTAAGGGGTAAATGCGAGACCGTGAGAGCTCAGGTCAGAACTTCCGTTCAGCAAAGAGATGACGGCTCGTCTTTTGGTGTGTTCCCTTTAGAGAATCTTTTCTTCAACAGGACATGATTAGCATTTTTCAATGTTTCATCATTTTTGTACTGAGGGTGATGCTATATTTCAAGCAAGCAGAAAGTATTATACGGGGACTAGGCCATTGCTTCCGTAAAATCAGAAGTCCCGGGATAATACCCCAGATATCACTAAGCATAAAGACCTAGTATCTCAGAAAGAGGGATCTTTCAAACAAGATTTCAGGGGTTACCCATATATCCGAGAGATGTTCCCCATGAAATAAGTAAATCTTGATTTTTAGGTTTATATCTCGAACACAATCTACTAAGCGTGTAAAAATCTACTGGCACATCATCAGTGAGACCGTTTATCACATTAAAACATTCCATTTCTTTAGCGTATTGTGATTGTCTACTGATGTACTATCATTTCATCTTTTTACACAAAAACTCTTTTTTGAATTTTATCATGTTTTTGGCTTTTTCAAATTTTCAAATGTTTTTGTATTTTCTGAAATATACTTAATCCCCCCTAAAATGCAAAATCATTTAAAGAAAATTTGACAAACCGATGTAGAAAAGCTTTGTCTCGCCATCCATTTTCGGCTTAATGTGTACCGAATTGCATGAAAAGCAATAAATACCCCCATGATTTACAAAACATTGATCTTTTACAGTTTGAAAACCGTTTTTCAATCTTGTGAAATTAATCATGTTTGTTCCGCCGTGAGGGTTTCGGCATATTCAAGTAACATATTTTTGAATTTTTGGAAATGTTTTTGGTTTTTAAATTTTTCAAATTTTTAGGGTTTTTGAAATACTGTTTATTTATGTACAGAAAACAATCAAACTCCCTGTTTCAACCAACACAGAATTCAGCAGCGTTCACTTCTCCTTGTGCCAGGCTGCTCCGACTCTCCTCTTGATATTCAGATTTCTTCGGAAGCACCTGCACATTTACACTTACTCAATTACTTGAACAAATTAGCCCAGGTCTGTTGGACCTTAGGCATTTCAACACAATATGCATCATTTAACTTCGGAAAATCTTTGTCATTCTGAACAAAGACTTTTTCAAATTTCACTGCAAATTTTTCATCATTTAACGAAGTCATTTGTTTCTTAACACTCCATGTTTGACCTTTTGGAGTACCTCGTTTGTAAAAATGTGACTCACATTATGATTTTGAACAACACTTGGTTTCCAAAACTGCTGGGGTTTTGTCATATCAACTGATGCTTTCCAACGTTTTGTTGTTCTTAATCTGGGTGTGTGAGAATCCCAAGTCTGTCTTGAATCGAACCTGTTCAGGTTTGATTTCCAATTTTGATTCGAAGCAAACTTGTTTATGTTGTACCTCCAAGTTTGTTTGGAATCAAATCTGGTTGACCTTTGTTTCACATCCTCAGATTTTTGTTTTTCAACATTTTCAGACTTCTTATTCGATTCAACATCAACAGGTTTCAGATTCGGACACTTGTGTGCAAGATGTCCAATTTGATCACATTTGAAACATGTTCACTTGGATACATCTTTTACCTGTGGTTGTTGCTTTTCTTTTGAGCTAAGAACTCGTCATTAGACCGTCGTCTAAATTTTAGTCCTTTCTCTTCTTCTGAAGTTGTTCCATGAACAAAATTCATCTTTTCCTGAAAATTTGGTGTTTCATTCTTTTTCCAGTTATGTTTCTTCTTATAACCCAACCCAGCCTTCATGTTTTTCTTTTTGAAACCAGATTTATTATAAAACTTTTTGTGACCTTTACCAGCAAACTTTGAAATTTCAGAAATTTCAATTGCAACCATTTTGAAAACTTTATCAATCTTTTCTGAAATCACATTCTGAATCGGGAATACAACATCTAAGAATAATTTGTCTGATCCAATCATGGTATAAACCAATCCTTTTGAATCATCATTCAAATTTTTCTTGGATTTTGTGTTTTTCAGATATCCATCATGAAAATTACCTTCATTTTCATCCTGTGATTCAGAATTACCTGTTTCAACTGACTCTTCTTTCAACACACTTTCAACGACCTTACCTACCAACTCTGAATCACTAGAATCATCAGATTTGGAATAGGTTACGTCAATGTTGTCTGGCAATTGATCTACCATGTTGGAAGCTTTTTCGACCTTTTCATCATCATAAAATTGCAAACTTTTCCGGTGGTGGAACTTGATGAAACTCTGAGCCAATTCCCTTTTTGTTTTGCTCAGAATCTTTTCCATCCGGTTTTATGTTGAAAATACGTTCAAGCTCATATGATGACGCGTGATAACCTTTTAACTTGTTATTATCCTGTTCTAAATCAACAATCTGACGTTTTAGCTTAGCAACATCCTCAATGTAAGAATTTACAACTTGTTGCTTTATTTCATACTGTCGCTTAAACGTATCGGTTGTTTCAGAACAATATTTCAATCTTGATTGAACAAGTTTCATTTCGCTTTTTACCTTTTTATATGATTCTTTTGTAATATGATAAGCCAATTTTATTGAATCATACTCCTTTTTCATTTCCTGACAAGCTTTTTCTTTTTGATCACATTTTTCTGTCATTTTTTAAACCTTTTCTTTCAAACTTTCATTTTCTTTTTCTAACTTTTTACATTTTTCTTTGAAAACTTTTTCGATTTTATTGAATTCAAGATCTCTTGTTCTGAACTTTTCGTCTTTCTTAGTACAAGCACTGCATGGTTCCATGCATTTCTTGCACTGGTCAACAATTTTATTTGAGTCTTTAGAATCAGATTTTACCTCAGTGATTGGCACCTCGGTGTTTGCTTCTGTCTACTTCTGATCAGCTTCACTCTTCTTTTCTTCACCAGTACCAGCATCACTAACAATATCTGCTGAACTTTCAACCTTCACTACTACCGAACTTTCCATCTTCTTCTTAGCTCCTTCAACTTGCTGTTCTTCAGTAACAGCCTTTTCTATCTCAGCTACCTTCTCATCTTCTTCCTTTTTCTGTTCTTCTTCAGCAGCATCCTTTGCAAGAATCTTCACTTCTTCTACCTTGACCTCCTCAGCAACTTTCTTCAAATCATCAACCAGATTCTCAATATTCTTCTTCATTCCTCTTCCTCAGATTTGATGTCATAGCATCTTTGATGACTTTATCCAGCCTTTTTGCATATGTTTTGTCTTTTGCAACATTTGAATAATATCCGCCGGATCGAGGAATTACTAGAAGAACATCATCGTGAACTATGTACTACTGGGAACAACTGGTTCTCCTTCTTTGTTAACAAAACATTCTTGTTTCTTATCCCAACTTTTGTTTCGAACAACATTTTCATATTCTTCCTGCATCTTCTCCATTTAGCATCCAACAATGAAAATTTCTCTATCAGTTTTCTCTCTCAAAATCTCTTCCCGAGTTTTCTTTTTTATCTTAGCAACAAAGACATGATGTTGGATTTTTGATGTTTTTCTGCCATGAGCTGTTACAACTCGATCTTCTTCTGGAAGTATCTGACTCCAATCAAAACCTTCATCATCATGGAATACAACAAGTGCTCTTGATTTTTCTCTAGGATTATTCTCAATCATTTTCGGTTCTTCTTTACTGCGATGGTAAATTGCCTTTCGATAATAATCATCATTGAAAGCTTGTTCATTTCCACCACCTGCAGAATTGTTGCATTCTCTCTCGAAATGACCTTTTTGCTTACATTTGAAGCAGGTCACTTTGGACTTATCAAATCCAAGTTTTGTTGACGGACCACCTAATGATTGCTTCCCGGTAATCTCCATGTATCTCTGAGCTCTGCGAATGCAACTTCCCAAACACCAGCGAATGTCTATGAGCTCCATTTCTTCTGGATCAATCTGGTCATAGTCTTCTTTGGTCAATTCGGAATTTCCAATTTTGCCTGCAACTAGACCTTCATACGATTCCATAACTGATACAAGGAAACTCATTTGCTGTTTAGCTGCATTGATGCTCATTGCTGGAGAATTCTTCAACTTGAGAGCAATGTTGCACAATATCTCCTCTGATTCTTCAGAACTCGCTTTTGAAGATGAATGATATCTAGAATTGTAGCTTGATGAATTTGTTTGTGGTTCTTTCATCTTTTCAACACTGAATCCGGTCTTTGGTGATTCACCTACTTTCACCGAAGGTATGTTACCTTTGTAATAAAGACCAAGATTCTGATGATGCGATGAACTGCTCATCTTGCTTTGCTTTTGTAACTCAAGGTCATGGCTTTCAATTTTTTCTAACAAAACATCAAGAGTAATTGAATCATATAATGCATCATTTTTCAAAATAAACGCAAACGTTTGCCACTGATCAGCTCGTGGTAATGCTTCAATTATTTTTTCAATTATTTCTTTTCTTGTTTTCACAATTTCAAACCTTTCAAGTTCAATTTTTAGGTGACAAAGACATTCAATCATTTGCCTAACAGATTCACCTTTCAAACTATCGAACAAATCAAATTCCTTTTTTAATAAAGCTATTTTGTTTTTCTTGATTTGTTTACCCCCCTCAGCTTTCACCCGTAAAGCTTCCCACACAGATTTTGATAACCCATCATGAATTAACAACAAAAAAATATCATCTCGAATCGATTGTTGAATCAAGGCGATCATTTTCTGCTCATATGAAAATCTTCGTTTGTCTTCTTCTGTAAAACTTTTGAGCGGAATTTCTTCTCCTTTGTCATCAACAGGTCTATCGTAGCCAAACTCCAAGCAAAACCAGCTTTCATGTGCATAAGCTTTAGTCCAGTTGATAAACCTTTCTTTCCACCAAATGTAGTCCTCAATATTTTCAAGTTTAGGTGGTTTAGAGTAAGTTCCAAAAAAAGTTATCATCTTTAATGTTGTTTTCAATTGATTTTGTTATTGCTTTGGGTGTAACATCTGAAATTTCCGATGTATCTGAGGTAAACGCGTTGTAGAGAGTGTTGTAAAATTCTTCAGCCATGATGAGAATTTCTTGAATCAATGTACCTGGAGACAACAACAATCAAACAAACACAATCAGTTTAATCAATATCAAACAATCTTGAAATAAACTGACACTCGGTTGACGAGAAATGATCTTGATATGAAATATCTTCTTTCAAACGAAATTAAGTCTCAAACGAAATCACTTCTTGGTGCGGAATAACCTTTTCAAACGAAATTGTATTTCACACGAAATTAGAACTTTTCAAACGAAAATACTAATTCCGCGTGAACTTGTTCAAACGAAATATGATTTCGTATGGAATTATCTTGCACTCAAACGGAATTAGCTGATTTGAAACGAAATTATAATTTCATATGAAATGATTCAAACGAAATTAAATTCCATGCGAGATTAGCTGCAAGTTCAAGCGAAATTAACCCAATATAACTAATTCCGTGAGGAATTAAGATCCAGTTCAAACGGAATTATGCTGATGTCATTTTGTTCGAACAGATTTTCAAATGGAATTACAAGTTTTATCAATTTTAGATCGAATTTTAGTCCAATTCTTTCAAGGATTAGTTAAAACACTGTTTCGCATGATATATGTGAAATTCAATCCATTTTGACCGTTAAAACTTGTTCAATTTAGAAAAGAAGGTGTAGAAGTAAGAAAGTCTGATGAAATCAAGCTGAATTTGATAGAACTCCTCCTCCTGTGCTCTGATACCACTTGTAGGATCGTTCGTGCGACCTATACTAGTCAATCAGAAGAGTTCGGATCCGAATTAAAGGCGGAATCAGTGAAACGGATGTGGAAACAACTTGATGTACATATAATTGTCTTTATTATTGATTTGATAGTCTTACAACACCTGAAGACAGTTCGGCAACACTTCGTTACCGAATCAGAAAAGTTACAAATGAATTCAAGATCAAGGGTATTTATAGTGGAGTAATTCCGTGTGGAATTAACAAGTGTGGTTTCATGCGGAAATAGCTAAAGCTAATTCCGTACGGAATTAACCTGTTAACTTCATGCGGAATTAATCATTCAAGCGGAATTACCTATTCCGTGCGGAATTACCATCTTGGTAATTTCGTGCGGAATTACCCTAAACCACATAAAATCTGTTTTCTCGTTCTACGAGCCCTGATTTATCAATCCTATTACATTACATGATACAAGACGAAGTCAACAGACATAGTGCACTAACATAGACTCCAAGCACTGATCATTACAACTGCTATTAACCTAAAGACTGATGAAGATTAAAGACTTATGCTCAATCAACTGATGTGTCCCAAGCACTGTTAAAGACCAAAGCACTGCTCCTCCAAAGAACGGATCATCCTTTGAAGAAAGCACTGATGCTCAACATCAGTGCTTAGGCTACAAGAGTGGAATGAAGAATCAGTGGTTTATTTACTTAGTGTCTATGTAGTCAGTACTTATGTAATCAGTGATTGTATGTAACAGTCCTCAGAGTTTGTTAGGAGGTTAGATGTCACTTTCATGGTGACGTTAGCCGAAGATGCTCAGTGTTTGGGTTGTACTATAAATAGAACAATACTCTGTACTGTTCTGGGAGCTCTTTTCTTCTAAGTCATTCTGTACGAACAATTATTGAGCTCAGGCTGAGGGGAAGTCTTGTGCATGCATGCATTTGATTTGATTATTGTAATTAAAATTTATCATTCGACTCAATGATAAACATGTTTGCTTAAACTTTTCTTCCATTGATTGTGTTATCAAAGTTTACTTTCATATTCCGCTACAATCTATATCTTTATTTCTTATTCATTTTAATTAAACAACACAATCTAAGAAACTCGGATCCTAACAATTGGTATCAGAGCAAGGACATTCAAATTTGATCTAACAATCATTTTGATGTGAAGGTTTAGCTCAATTTCATTGATACTTTCGATTGTGCGTATTTATTTGAAAAACAGAGTAAGGTATAATCACGTACAAAAGTTGATTATTAAGTACCTATAAAACAACCAGAATGGCGTCACAATCACAAGACACTAATAACACTGGCACACTTTTCAAACCACCTATGTTGGTCAGATCCGAATACAACATCTGGCAGTGTAGGATGGGTCACATATTAGCTCAACAAAATACAGGGTGTTGGAAGTCGGTTGCCTTTGGGCCACATGTTCCAATGGTGCCGAGTGCTGAGGACCCAAAAGTTTTTGAACCTAAGAAAATTGAGAACTATTCAGACCAGGATTTTCAAAAAAATTGAATTGGATGCCAAAGCCTTTAGCATAGTAGCATCAGCACTCCCAAATGAAATTTATGCTGGGCTGTTACACTGTAATAGTGCCAAGGAATTATGGGATGCACTTAAGGAACAGTTTGCTGGTACTGAAGAAGTAATTGAAAACAATAGGGAGGTTTCGAATCAACAGTATGAAATCTTTTGTCACACTAAGGGTGAATCATTAACACAACAGTTTGAACGTTTTAGCTGTCTCATAAGTGAACTGAAACTTGTTAATGTTGAATTTGCTAAATCAACTCTAAATAGTAGGTTTCTAAGGTCACTTCCTGAAAAATGGGACACAATTGCTTTTTTAACCAGAAATTCAGTTGGGTTCAAAGAACTTACCTTGACCCAACTTCATAGTCGAATCCTTACCTATGAGAGGGAGTTGAACCAGAAAAAGAAGCTACAAGAGACTGGGAAGGTTGCTGATGATCAGTGTTACGATCATTATATTGACATAACAGCTGGTGGAGTTTTTAACAACTCTGATTCTTACTCATCCAACTATGCTTTTATAGCAAATGGAGAAAACCAGAATTCTGATAATATGTCCTTTGAACTCAATGATCTCCAGCACTTTGATCCAACTGATCTGGAGGAGATGAATATTTTGATCCACTGTTCCACAGATACAGTATGTCCAGGCCCCAGCTCCTTAGGTTCAGGTGCAACAAGTTGCACCTCAACAAGCTACCCAAACTTCTATTCAAACAGATCAGCAAAACTTCTTCACCCAAGGCTTTGTTGATTGGAGTAGTTTGGCTGAAGATTTAGCTAATGAAAACTTTGCTCTATATGCTGAGAATAATGTTTCTAGTGATGAATTCTGTTTTGCAGCATTAGAGTTTATTCTAGAAGGGCTGGAAACTGAGGAAGGAGCATCCAGTGCAAAAACAGCGGATACACTTCCTGAAGCAGTGGTTACTGCTGTTGTTAATGAACAACTGTTGGGAGAACATTCAAAACCACTGGTGGAACCACTGTTTGACCCCTGGTCTGTTGAAGAAGAAGAGAAGAAGCCAGAAGAAAGTGAACATGTCTGTGATTGTGCCATGATGGCTGCAACTAAGGTATCACCCCAAGTTCTTAAAAACCTATGTTAAGACAAATGCATCATAGCATTTGCTAATGTTAAGGAGGTGAATGAAAACCTTAGAGATAAAATGTTAAATGATGAAGTACAATTTGAAAAATCTTTAAAAGAACTGAAAATTAAATTGTCATAAAAGGAAAATGAAATTTGCAGCCGCAAACATGAGCATATCATAACCAAGGACCAACTTCAGGCAATGATAGAAAAATATCAGACCGGTAAAAAGGAGTTGGAATCCACCCAAATCACATGTGAAAAATGGGTGGAATCCTGCAAAGGTTATGAAATTATGCTTGAGAAACAGATTGAAAGCAATGTAAAATTTGGCATAGGTTTCAGGAAAAATGACCAAGTTGAAAACACTGCTGCAAATGAATCTGGTTCTGTTGAAATCATACCCACTAACAAGGATGGTCAAGAAATCAAAATAACTGATAAAAGTGGAAACAAAATCACTTTTGAAAGATCAGTGGGGTCCTCAACTTTTGAGGAGATTGAGAAATACCAATTCAAACCCACATGGTCTGATGAGTGTGACCTCCTTGTAAATTTTAAACCCATGTACTTCACAAAAGTGGATGGTGTAAAGGCACCAAAGGCCAAAGTAATTCCTCTTAAGGACATCCCAACAGTCATTCAAAACTCTGCTGCAAAGGAGTCTGAAAAGAAGAAAAAGAGAGAAAAGATTAAAAACTTGTTTTGTGACTTTTGTGAAAAGAAAAATCATTTGATAAAAGATTGTTTTCATTTAAAAGCCTATAACATTAACAAAACAAGTACCATTGTGCGTTCAAAAAGCTGCACCATCTGTGGTAAAACAAACCATCTTACTCAGGAGTGTGTGTACCTCAAAACTTTTGAGGTCAAAAAGGAAGAGTACACTTCAAAAACACTCATGAGTTCATCAAAATCACAAATCAAGAAACAACCATCATTTGTGCCTGTCCAAACAGCTGTTACAAAACAGCTGAACCAAACCTCTGTTAAAAGAAAGGTTCAAGTGACAGATGCACCCCCTGCTAACTAATTCCAAAGAGGAAAATGTCAACCTCCATACCAAAGGGTCCCACATGTTTATGAGGCTTACAAAAGGCCTTTTAAACCAAAAGTGCACAGGCATCCCTTTGGATATCAACAGCTGATTGGAAATGGTCCCCAACAGTGGTTAGAAGCACACACTTCAAACGCTACTCAAACCCCTGAGCTAACCATTGTCCATGTTCCTGAACTTAACTCAGACACTGTTGAGACCCCATCCAAAGCCTTATTGGCTTTGGAGACCCTCCTGAACTAACTATTTACTTGATGTACAGGGAGCTTCTACATGCTTAGATAGTCTTTGGTATGTAGATAGTGGAGGCTGCAGGCACATGACTGGATGTAAAGCCCTACTCAAAGAATTCAAAACTCATGGAGGGGGTTATATATCTTTTGGTAATAATAGTAAGAGGAAGGTGTTAGGGTTTGGAACAGTTTAGTCTGGAAAAGTTAAGTTTGAAAGTGTCAATCTAATTGACAATCCAAAATTCAACCTCCTTAGTGTCTCACAAATGAGTGATAAAGTTTATGGGTTATTCTTCACTAAGGAGTGTTGTAGGATTGTTGGACCAGAAATGGTTAAAAAGATTGAAGAAATAATAAAAAATGGAAAAACTCAACTTGTTGCTCAAAGAAGTGGCAATCTTTATGTAGTTGATTTGTCAAAAGAGAGCCCCATGATTGATGCCTGTCTGTTCTCAGCTGCCTCTAACAAAGAGACAGAACTATGGCATAGAAGATTGGGGCACAAAAATCTCAAGACAATCACTGCTTTGTCAAAACAAGGACTTGTAAGAGGTCTTCCACAAAAATTGTTCACCTGTCCTGAGCATTGTGTTTTCCTGTTTAAAAGAAAAACAACATAAAAGCTCCTTTAAGTCCATTGAAGAGTCCAAAACAACCAAGTCCTTGGAAATGCTACACGTGGATCTGTTTGGCCTAGTAAAAGTCATGAGCCTTAAAAAGAAAAGATATTGTTTGGTAATTGCAGATGACTTTTCTAGGTTTACATGGACTTATTTCTTACATTTTAAAGATGAGACTGCAGGCATTTTGCAAGACTTTGTCAAACAGGTTGAAAAGCAATTTGACTTGCCAGTAAAAGTCTTTAGGAGTGACAATGGCACAGAATTCAGAAATAGGGAGTTGCATGAGTTTTGTGTGTCAAAAGGAATTGTAAGGCAGTAAAGCATCCCAAGGACACCAGAACAAAATGGGGTTGTTGAAAGAAAGAACAGGACACTGATTGAGGCTGCCAGAACCATGCTTGCAGATTCAGGTTTGCCATTAACTTTCTGGGCAGAGGCTGTAAAACTGCTTGCTATGTCCAGAACAGAGTTTTGATAAACCCTAGGCATCAAAAGACTGCCTATGAAATTCTGTATAAAATCAAACCGCTGATCTCATACTTTAAAGTATTTGCCTGCCCATGTTCATTTTAAACTTGAAAGATTCCATTTCAAAATTTGCAGCCAAAGTAGACAGTGGTTATCCTTTGGGATACTCAACCACTGGAAAGTCCTACAAAGTGTTTAAGACTAGGACTAAGTGTGTGGAAGAGACTTTGAATGTAAAGTTCAATAAACTTTCTTCAATGAAAATCCCTGCAAACCCTGCTGAGTTATTTGATCTTGATAAAATCACCTTTGAAAATGTTTCTGTCAAGACTAACTTTGCATGTCCATCTCAACCTCCTCCATCAGACAATGGATATCAAGTTATCATTCCCCAACAAAAATTAACATCCATTGCCAGAGCAGCAGATGTTCAAAGCAGCTGTCAGAGCTCACCCACTGCTACATCAACAGTTGTTGACCCAAGTAGTCCTTAAACCCCTGCTTCTGTTGGTGCATATTCTGTGACAACAGCTTAATAGTTTGTTTATTTAGTCTTTGGATATTTTGTATTGGGCTTAGCATTATTGGTTAGGGAGTTAATTAGTGTTATGGGCTTGGAGAATGGCCTGACCCAGACCAAAGCCCATGTGCAAAGCTTGTCCTATATAAACAAGGCTTAGCATTAGGGTTTACGTGAGACATTACACATTTGGAGGGCTTGAGAGAGAGATAGAGAAATCTACAGAGAGTGGCTGAGAGATTTCTTGTGGGTCTTGAATTGATTGTAAACTTCGTGTTAGATAATCAATAGAAGACCGGATTGAAAGTGCATCGTGTTCTTGATTCTGTTTCTACTCGTTTTCTGTGAAATCTGATCTAGAGGATTCCGCACTCTAGGATGGATCGACGATTTTGTTATGATACGCACGGGTTAGGGGACCTACAATTGGTATCAGAGCTTTCGGCTCTTGATTTGCTTGGTTCAGAATCGTTTTCTGCAGAAAATTGAAGTTTTTGGACGTGTTTGACGGCTGTTCTAGGGTTCTGCTAGTAATTTCAGACATACAGCAAGGATTCCGGATAAAAGTCTTACATTTTGGATCCATTTCTAATTGAAATCAACCATTACGGACCAGAAATCAAGCGTTTCTGATCATTTCGGATATAAAGGCCTCTAATTTCGGATAAAACAGCACCATTTCGGACCAAACTGTTGAATTTCGGACCAGATCAGTTGCATTTCGAACAGAATTCAATCATTTCGGATCAGTTTCGGACCAAGAACAAGCATTTCGGATCTAAGGTTATATTTCGGATCATCAGGAACCGATTTCGGATCAGTTTTGATCATTTCGGACCATAGGGTACCGTTTCGGATCAGAATAGTGCATTTCGGACTTGAAGGTGGTCATTTCGGATCAATACTGACCATTTCGGATACTCATAACCTTTTCGAACCACTTCTGACCCTTACTGTTCATTTCGGACAAGGTGGAATTTTTCTTGGCTTGCGTAAGAAAAATTTCACTGTTTTGCGTTTATAAAATCATTCGTAACTCATCTCAGGAAACTGTTTGCACCGTTGGGATCCTTGGATTTTTAGGACAAAAAAAAACCACTGGAAAATCCCGAAAAAGGTTTTCGACATTATATATCATTGGAATCGTAATCTCGAGACGAATCTAACGGTATAATTTGGTAAAAACAGTTTTCGGATAAATATTTGTACGGTTTTCTCAGTTCGCTTACAGTATAAGCTTGACAAGGACCAGTAGAGAAGTTAGATTTGGATTTTGACACAGGTTACCAAAATTCATTTAAACTTTTACTCTGCGTGATGGCTAAGATGGAAAATGGAAGTGAGGGTGTAAAGAACTGGCCAAAGCTTACAAATGTTAAAGAATATGCTGACTGGAAAGAGAAGTTTGAGTTGTTTATGAAAAGTGAGGATTTCAGAATGTGGTGTTGTATGATTGATGGATATGTTGCTCCTATACGTCGTGTTGAAGGAAGAGTTAAGGCGATTTCTTATGAGAAGATGGATAAATCTGAGAGACAGGTGGTTGATGCTGAGAAGAGAGCTTTAGCAGTGATTAAGAAATCCTTACCTGAAGGCATTAAGCATACCTTCAAGAACTATGGGAATTCTAGAGATCTGTGGGAAGCTTTGGAAAAACGTTATCAGATTCCATCAAAAGTGAATACTTGTGATCAAGCATTGATAGCTGAGTTTGCCGCTGTGAAGATAGGAGAAGTAGCTGCTGAGGTAGAGGAGAAGAAGAAAGCTGATAAGGAAACTGCTGAGTCAGAAAAGAAGGATGCAGAAGTTTCAAAGGACTTGAAGGATGTGAATGGACTTGCAACAGAGGTGAAGGTATCATCAGAATCTGTAAGTCATACATGTCTTAATTGCACTGAACTACAGGGTAAAGTTACCAAACTATCGGAGCAAAACAAAGTTTTGTTAGCTGATTTGGAAAACCGAAAAGAGTTAAATGTTATTTTGATTAAAAGAGAGTCAAATTGTTTAGATAAACTCAAATCAAATGAACAGGAAATTAGCAGTCTAACAAGCAAAGTCAATGAATTGTTATAGGTCATTGATTTGGCTCGCGAAACTGTGAAAGAAAAGACTAACGAGCTTTCAGAAAAGTGCATAGAATTGGCTGATGCACAAGCCAAAATTGTAGAACTTCAGGGGAAGTTACACAATTTTGAAAATTCTTCGTTAGTCAGGACTCGTATTCAAAAAGGTTTAAAAAAGAGTAATGATAAAACAGGGGTGGGGTATACTAAAGCTTCATCTTCTGGAAATCAAGACTACTCATTTTTACCAACTGAAGATGAGCTAACTGACTTTGTAACCACTGCACAAGTAGTAGTGGATCCGATAGCTGTGGACTTGCCAAATAGTCCAGTTTCTTTGAAAGAATCTGTTGGGTCTAACAGTACGCCTCATAAAGTGGATGAGGATACTGAAGACAAAAAGGCCAACACATTTAAAAAGGGATCAAACAAAAAGAAAACTTATAAGAAAAGATCATGTTTGAAATGTCACAACAAAGGGCACGAGGCGAGTTGCTGTCCTTTAAAGAAAGGTAAACAAAAGGTTGATGAGGCTAAGGATGGGAATCAAGTTGGGTCAAACAACAGTGTAAAACTAGTTGTCAGACAAAGAAACCTGATTTTCAATCTAAGCCTTCAAATTCGAAAAGATTTGATAGACCAAGAAGTATCTCTCCACAATTTAGTCATTATAATGGTAAATCAAATCGATTTCAAAATAAAAATTTGGATATCAAAATCGATACCAGACTACTGGTAATCGAAAATTTCAACAAACAAATGGACATAGGAGTTTCAGCAACTCAAATGTTCAAAAACATCCAAATTTTTTCCAGAATTCATGGTATGCTAATGGTAGAAGAAGGTATCAAGATAATAATTTCCAAAGGTCAGAAAATCCAAGAGGTTATTGGAACTCTCGCAATCAAAGACCTAATGGAAATTATCAATCTTGTTCAACAATGGGGAGGCAATCCAAGACTCCATTGCGGAGTGATGGATATTGGATGGATGTTCCTGTAATGGATGAATCTGGAAAACCCAAGACTATCAGGGCTTGAGTTCTAAATTCTAACTGAGTTGTTGAGTGAATGCAGGATGACCAAGAAGGACTGTTGATGTGTTCGACAGTGGTTATTCCTGTTAAGCATCTAAGGTGAATAGTCGGTTAACATGGGTAACGAACTATTTACTTTTGTGATTGTTTTGATGCGTTACACGTGAAAAACTTAATGTCAGATCTAAAGTGGGGAGTCTGTTTGTGTTTAAATTTGTGTTTTTAAACTTACTCCATAAAAACAAAAATTTAGGGGGAGAAATTCCTCTAAACCAAAAAGAGTTTAGTTAGTGCGTGTGTTTAGGGGGAGTAAGTTGTAAAATTTTTAAACATGAAAAACATAAAAAAAATTAGAAAATCAAAAATGAGTTTTCATGGTGTGAAAAAGAAGAAATGATAGTACATCGGCAAGTTAGACTGTCACACTCAAACTGAATTAAATTGCTTAAGTGTGATAGCAGCTTCATCATATGATGTACCAGTAGGCAAAAAGCATGAAATAATCAACTTACCAAAGTGATATAAACCTAAATGCACTAAGTATGAGTGGGGAACACATCAGTGGTGTATGGTTTAATGACCTTAATTCTTGCGTTGATTGATTGCCAAAATCTGAAGTTTTGGGTCTTTATACTGTTATTTCATCTGGGGATGTCAGGGGTTTCCTTCTGCTGCATCCAGATACATGCTGACCTAGACACACCCAGGATATCTTAAAAGAGCTAAAAATGCCAAAACCCTGAAAATGAAGAAGCTCTCATAGAGAGTCATTCAAAAAGTGCAAAATGCATAAATCATACCAAAAAGGGTATCTATCTTAGTCCTCGTTAGATATTTTGGTCTCTTTGTTGTACGGAAGTACTGACCTGTTCACCAATTATCTAAACGTTGAAAAACAAAACGGATGAATTCAGTATACTCACCTGCTACGATGAATCATTGTGCATACCTTGATCGCGGGGGTACATCCTGAAATGGGACACACTAAATATTTTAGTAATAAAATTACCTTAACGTATCATACGGTAATCGTACTTGAAATGTTCATGCATTTTGTTTAGATGGACAAACATACTGGTAATCGTCTTGAACTGCTTTTCACGAAAATTACTTAAAAGAATTATCTAATAGTGTGAAAACAGTTTGATTTTGCTGATATGATCTTCTTGCACATGATTCTCATGAAAAGATGTAATTGTAAATATTTTTGGGTTTAGTTTAGTTAGTTTAGTTTATGTTGAAAAATATCAAAAATACCAAAAATATTTCCTTTTTAAAAGATCTCCCATTTTGAACTGACATGTAGTTGTTTTTGCAAATTAAGATAAAATATTGGTTTATCTTTAACTGTGAAAAAGGCTAATGGTTTTTCTAGATACTTGCTTGTGTTTCTAAACAGATTGATGCAGTTATCAAAATGAAGTGCAGAATACAAGTAACGTGCAGATTGAGAGTAAGGTGAAGAATGTGTGTAGATGCATGGTAGGATCCTTCTTCTACATTGCAGAAAGTGAAAGAGATATGGAAGATTTGCAGATACTTGCTTAACCAAAGATTGCTAGTTCGCTGATCTACAACGAATGAAAGTTTTGGAGATTGGAAGCACCAGCTAAGGGGGAGTTTGTTCATGTCAGAAACTGTGTAGCTGACGCTATCCAAAGACCAAAAGACTGCAAGATGTTTGAAGATAAAGTTACACTATGAAGCTATTGTCAAGGGGGAGTTTGTTGGTGCATATTCTGTGACAACAGCTTAATAGTTTGTTTATTTAGTCTTTGGATATTTTGTATTGGGCTTAGCATTATTGGTTAGGGAGTTAATAAGTGTTATGGGCTTGGAGAATGGCCTGGCCCAGACTAAAGCCCATGTGCAAAGCTTGTCCTATATAAACAAGGCTTAGCGTTAGGGTTTACGTGAGACATTACACATTTGGAGGGTTTGAGAGAGCGATAGAGAAATCTACAGAGAGTGGCTGAGAGATTTCTTGTGGGTCTTGAATTGATTGTAAACTTCATGTTGGATAATCAATAGAAGACCGGATTGAAAGTGCATCGTGTTCTTGATTCTGTTTCTACTCGTTTTCTGTGAAATCTAATCTAGAGGATTTCGCACTCTAGGTTGGATCGACGATTCTGTTACGATCCGCACGGGTTAGGGGACCTACAGCTTCCACATCCTCAAACACTGTTGATAAAAATCTACAAACAGTGGATAAAAGTCAACATGTTATCACCCCAATTCCTCCTATTCCTCCACCTCCATTTCAAGACACTGTTGGATCATCAAAGTCACCAACAATTGTTAGCTCAGATGATTCACATCTGCAGCCCTCACCCTTAAGTGCCATTGTTCCATACAAAGGAGATTTAATCTTCTTGAAGTCTCATCAACCAGATCAAATCATTGGCAACATCGGCGAAGGGGTTCTCACCAGAAGTTAATACCAAAACATCTGTCTTTTTGCTGGTTTTCTATCACTTCATCAACCTGTCAAGTACCAAGAGAGACTGAAAGACAACAGTTGGGTAGAGGCTATGCAAGAAGAGCTCCAACAGTTTAAGAGACAACAAGTATGGGAGCTTGTACCAATGCCAGAGGGTGTAAGTCCTATTGGCACAAAGTGGGTCTTCAAAAATAAAACTGATGAAAGGGGCATTATTGCCAAGAATAAAGCAAGGCTTGTGGTTCAAGGTTTCAGACAGGAAGAGGGCATCGACTATGATGAAACTTTTGCCCTTCTAGCAAGATTGGAAGCTATCAGACTATTCATGGCCTTTGCTGTCAACCACAACATAAAGGTGTTTCAAATGGATATCAAATGTGCATTCCTCTATGGTAAGATTCAAGAAGAGGTATATGTTTGTCAACCTCCTGGTTTTGAGGATCCATGTAATCCAAATCATGTCTACAAGCTAAATAAAGCTTTGTATGGCTTGAAACGAGCACCTAGAGCCTGGTATGAAACTCTTTCCACCTTTCTTCTCTCTATTAGCTTCACGAGAGGCAAAATTGACAAAACACTGTTTTTAAAACGAAGAGGGAAAGATCTGATGATTGTCCAGATTTATGTGGATGACATCATTTTTGGAAGCACATGTACCAAAATGTGTGAAGAGTTCAAAAAAATCATCACAACAGAGTTTGAGATGAGTGCAATGGGTGAACTACAGTGCTTTCTTGGTCTCCAAGTAAAGCAACTGCAAAATGGTACTTTCATTCATCAAAGCAAATATGCTAAAGAACTTTTAAACAAATTTGAGATGAATGATTGTAAACCACGTAGTACACCCATGGCAACCACCAAGCTAGTCATTACTGATGAAAAGGATGATTTGGTTGATCAAACATTATATAGAAGCATGATTGGGTCTTTATTTTACCCAACTGCATCTAGGCCAGACATCATGTTTGCAACATGTGTTTGTGCAAGATCACAATCAGCCCCTAGAAAGTCTAACCTAATAGCTATGAAAAGGATACTCAGATACATAAAAAGTGCTCTCACACTTGGTATCTGGTATCCTGCTATTGGGAATATTAACCTTTCAGGTTTCTCAGACAACGACTTTGCTGGATGCAATACAACAAGGAAGTCCACATCAGGAGGGCGCCAATTTCTAGGTGATTGCTTAGTATCTTGGCAAAGCAAAAAGCAAGCAGCTGTTTCAACATCCACTGCTGAGGCAGAGTATATAGCTGTTGCAAGCTGCACAACCCAACTGTTATGGCTTCAAAATCAACTGCTGGATTTTGGTATCACTGCTTTAAAGACACCTCTTATGTTGGATAGTCAAGCAGCAGAAAATATCATAAAAAATCCAGTTTCACATTCAACCACCAAACACATTGATATCAGACATCATTTTTTGAGGGATTGCTATGAAAAAAGGTTTGATTTCTCTGCATCATGTTCATACTAAGGATCAGCTGGCAGATGTGCTAACAAAAGCATTAGACACATCCACCTTTGAAAGCTTGATCTCTAGGATTGGCATGCTTAACATGGAATAACAGGCAAAATCCTGTTTTTCTATGAATAAAAAGCATTAAAATGTTTTCAGAAAATCAAAAATCCATCCTTAAAAATAGTTAAAATGAAAATTTTCATTAATCCTTAAAAATTTGTCATAAACACTGTTCTGGTTCAAACATCTGTTTTGTTGAAAATTATCCACCACTGAAAGACAACCTCTATTCCCTCATTCTCATTGTTAATCACTGTTGTCAAACATCAGTGTTTTTCATCACTGATGGCTATTCACTGATAGTTAAAATCAGCCAATCTTCTCATTTTCACCACTATAAACCACTGATATTGATCATCAGTGGTTTCCTAAACAACTGTCATCCATTATTCATCAGAGTTCGTCACATGGATAGTTATTATTTTGGTGCATACGTCTGTCGACTTCGTCTTGTATCGAGTCTTGCATTGTTTAGGGCACGGAGTTCGAGATAACAAGTCAAAAGTCTAATTCCGCATGAAATGGGCTTAGTATAATTCCGCACGGAATTAGATAGTAATTCCACTTGAAAGGTTAATGTGACAACCCTCAAAATTTCATGTATCCGTACAATTTATTTATGTTAATTAAAGTGCTTGATGTATGTGCTGAGTTACTTAACTGCTTTCTGATTTCTGTGTCATACTTACATGTGCTTTTTAACATACTAGTCTTGTGCAGAAAATTGACTAAATGTAGGTCCCCTATCCCGTGCGGATCGTAACAGAATCGTCGATCTAACCTAGAGTGCGGAATCCCCTAGATCAGATTTCACAGAAAACGAGTAGAACAAGAATCAAGAACACGATGCATTTTCAATCTGGTCTCCTATTAATTATCCAGCACAAGTTTACAATCAATTCAAGACCCACAAGAAATCTCTCAGCCACTCTCTGTAGATTTCTCACAACTCCTCTTCTTCCTCTACTCACAAGCTAACCTAAACCCTAATACTAAGACTTGTATTTATAGGACAAGCTTTGCACATGGGCTTTGGTCTGGGCTACGCCATTCTCCAAGCCCATTACACAAAAATAACTCCCTAACCAATATGCTAAGCCCAATACAAAATATCCAAAGACTAAATAAACAAACTATTAAGCTGTTGTCACAAAACATGCACCAACAAACTCCCCCTTGACAATAGCTTCATAGTGTAACTTTGTCTTCAAACATCTTGCTGTCTTCTGGTCTTTGGATAGCGTCAGCTACACACAGTTTCTGACATCAACAAACTCCCCCTTAGCTGATGCTTCTAATCTCCAAAACTTTCATTCGTTGTAGATCAGCGAACTAGCAATCTTTGGTTAAGCAAGTAACTTCAAATCTTCCATATCTCTCTCTTTCTCTTTCTGCAATGTAGTAGAAGGATCCTACCATGCATCTTCACACATCTTCACTTCACTCTCAATCAGCACTTTACTTGTATTCTGCACTTCATTTTGATAACTGCATCAATCTGTTTAGAAACACAAGCAAGTATCTCGAAAAACCATTAGTCTTTTTCACATTTAAAGATAAACCAATATTTTATCTTTGTTTGCAAAAACAACTACCTGTCAGTTCAAAATGGGAGATCTTTTAAAAAGAAAATCTTTTTGGTATTTTTGATATTTTTCAACACAAACTAAACTAACTAAACTAAACTCAAAAATAATTACAGTACATCTTTTTGTGAGTATCATGTGCAAGAAGATTATATCAACAAAATCAAACTGTTTCACACCATTAATCAATTCTTTATTTAATTTTTCGTGAAAAGCAGTTCAAGACGATTACCAGTATGTTTGTCCATCTAAACAAAATGCATGAACATTTAAAGTACCATTACCGTATGATACGTTAAGGTAATTTTAGAATACCGAAATACGAGCGTGTCCCACTTCAGGATGTACCCCCGCGATCAAGGTATGCACAAAGATTCATCGTAGTAGGTGAGTATACTGAATTCATCCGTTTTATTTTTCAACGATAGATAATTGGTGAACAGGTCAGTACTTCCGTACAGCAGAGAGACCAAAATATCTTATCGAGGGCTAAGACAGATACCATTTTTGGTACGAATTGTGCATTTTGCACTTATTGAATGACTCTCTATGAGAGCTTTTTCATATTCAGGGTTTTGGGATTTTTAGCTCTTTTAAGATGAAATAACAGTATAAAGACCCAAAACTTCAGATTTTGGCAATCTATCAACGCAAGAATTAAGGTCATTAAACCATACACCACTAATGTGTTCCCCACTCATACTCAGTGCATTTAGGTTTATATCACTTTGGTAAGTTGATTATTTCATGCTTTTTGCCTACTGGTACATCATATGATGAAGCAGCTATCACACTTAAGCAATTTAATTCAGTTTGAGTGTGACAGTCTAACTTGCTGATGTACTATCATTTCTTCTTTTTCACACCATGAACTCATTTTTGATTTTCTATTTTTTATGTTTTTCATTTTTAAAATTTAGAACTAACTCCCCCTAAACTCACGCACTATTAAACTCTTTTTGGCTTAGAGGAATTTCTCCCCCTAAATTTTTGTTTTTATGGAGTAAGTTTTAAAAACACAAATTTTAGACACAAACAGACTCCCCACTTTAAATCTGACTAAAGTTTTTCCACGTTTAACACATCAAAACAATCACAAAAGTAAATAGTTCGTTACCCATGTTAACCGACTATTCACCTCAGATGCTGTACAGGAATAACCACTGTCGAACACATCAACAGTCCTTCTTGGTCATCCTGCATTCACTCAACAACTCAGTTAGTTTTGAGAACCCAAGCCCTGATGGTCTTGGGTTTTCCAAATTCATCCAATACAGGAACATCCATCCAATATCCATCACTCCTCAATGGAGTCTTGGATTGCTTACCCATTCTTGAACAAGATGGATAATTTCCACTAGGTCTTTGATTGCGAGAGTTCCAATAACCTCTCGGATTTTCTGACCTTTGGAAATTATTATCTTAATACCTTCTTCTCCCATTATTATACCATGAATTTTGAAAGAATTTTGGATGTTGTTGAACATTTGAGTTACTAAAACCCCTATGTCCATTTCTTTGTTGAAAATTTCGATTACCAGAATTCTGGTATCGATTTTGATATCCAAAACTTTTACTCTGACTTTGGAACCGATTTGATTTACCATTATAAAGACTCAATTTTGGAGAAATACTTCTTGGTCTATCAAATCTTTTCGAAGTTGAAGGTTTAGATTGAAATTCAGGTTTCTTTGTCTGACAACTAGTTTTTACACTCTTGTTTAACTCAACCTGATTTCCATCCTTAACCTCATCAACCTTTTGTTTACCTTTCTTCAAAGGATAACAACTCGCCCGATCATGATTTTCCTACCCCCAGAGGGAAAGGCCCTTCCCTTTTGGGTCGGTGCCACATGTCATTTGTTGTGACATTTAAAACAGGATCTTTTCTTATAAGTTTTCTTTTTGTTTGATCCCTTTTTATATTTGTTGGCCTTTTTGTCTTCAGTATCGTCATCCACTTTATGAGATGTACTGTTAGACCCAACAGATTCTTTCAAAGAAACTGGACTATTTGGCAAGTCCACAGCTATCGGATCCACTACTACTTGTGCAGTGGCAACAAAATCAGCTAGCTCATCTTCAGTTGGTAAAAATGAGTATTCTTGATTTCCAGAAGATGAAGCTTTAGTATACCCCACCCCTGTTTTATCATTACTCTTTTTTAAACCCTTTTGAATTTGAGTTCTGACTAACGAAGAATTCCCAAAATTGTGTAACTTCCCCTGAAGTTCTACAATTTTGCTTTGTGCATCAGCCAATTCTGTTCACTTTTCTGAAAGCTCGTTAGTCTTTTCTTTCACAGTTTCGCGAGCCAAATCAATGATCTGCAACAGTTCATTGACTTTGCTTGTTAAACTGCTAATTTCTTGTTCATTTGATTTGAGTTTATTTAAACAATTTGACTCTCTTTTAATCAAAAGAACATTTGACTCTTTTAACTTTTCTAATTCAGCTAACAAATTTTTGTTTTGTTCCGATAGTTTGTCAACTTTACCCTGTAGTTCAGTGCAATTAAGACATGTATGACTTACAGATTCTGATGATACCTTAACCTCTGATGTAAGTCCGTTCACATCTTTCAAGCCCTTTGAAACTTCTGCACTCTTCTTTTCAGCATTCTCCTCATCTGCTTCCTTCTTCTTTTTTACCTTAGCAGTTTCCTCTCCTATGTTCACAGCTGCAAGCTCAGCTATCAATGCTTGATCACAAGAAGTTACGTTTGAAGAGATCTGATAACGTTTTTCTAAAGCTTCCCACAGATCTCTAGAATTCCCATAGTTCTTGAAGGTATGCTTTATGCCTTCAGGTAAGGATTTCTTGATCACTGCTAAAGCTCTCTTCTCAGCATCAACCACTTGTCTCTCAGATTCATCCATCTTCTCATAAGAAATCACCTTAACTCTTCCTTCAACACGTCGTGTGGGAGCAACGTATCCATCAATCATACAACACCACATTCTGACATGCTCACTCTTCATAAACAACTCAAACTTCTCTTTCCAGTCAGCATAATCTTTCACATTTACAAGCTTTGGCCAGTTCTTAGCAACCTCACTTCCATTATCCTTCTTAGCCATCACGAAGCGTAAAAGTTTAAATGGATTTTGGTAACCTGTTTCAAAATCCAAATCTAACTTCTCTACTGGACTTTTTCAAGCTTTTACCTTAAGCGAGCTGATAAAACCGTACAAATATTTTTCGAAATTTGTTTTTACCAAATTATACCGTTAGATTTGTCTCGAGATTACGATTCCAATGATACATAATGTCAAAAACTGATTTGTCTTGAAATTTGTTTTTTTTTTTAATTTTGTAACTTACTCCCCCTAAACACACGCACTAACTAAACTCTTTTTGGCTTAGAGCAATTTCTCCCCCTAAATTTTTGTTTTTATGGAGTAAGTTTTGAAAACACAATCTAACCTAGAGTGCGGAATCCCCTAGATTAGATTTCACAGAAAAGTGTAGAAAAGAGAAATCAAGAACACGATACACTTTCAATCCGGTCTTCTATTGATTATCCAACAAGAACGTTTACAATCAATTCAAGACCCACAAGAAATCTCTCAGCCACTCTCTGTAGATTTCTCTCAATATCTCCGAATGTCTAACCTAAACCCTAATGCCAAGCCTTGTATTTATAGGACAAGGTTTGCACATGGGCTTTGGTCTGGGCCAGGCCATTCTCCAAGCCCATAACACTAAATAACTCCCTAACCAATAATGCTCAGCCCAATACACAATATCCAAAGACTAAACAAACAAACTATTAAGCTATTGACACAAAACATGTACCAACAAACTCCCCCTTGATAATAGCTTCATAGTGTCACTTTGTCTTCAAACATCTTGCTGTCTTTTGCTCTTTGGATAGCGTCAGCTACACACAGTTTCTGACATCAACACTAAATGCTCTTGAATACTTTCCTAAGTGTTGAGAATTAAAAATGTTACAAAAAGATATATATAGGACACTAAACGGAATAACTTAGCACTTTAACGGAACGGTATCTAACCGAACAACCGGACATTACCCGGGACACCAAAATATTGTTAAAAATATTGTTTCACTTTTTCTGAGCTAGTTATGGTCCCCGAACATCATAACACCTCACAAAAATATCAACTAACTTGAAACATAACTTACACTTGAGATTTAACTAGTAATTAACCAACATAGTTCAAACCTGTTGATGCAGATTTTGTGTCCGATGCTTGTCGAATAGATTAGTTTTATTTTATGCTGAATTTGTAATAGTTAGTGAAACGGTCTATCGAACGTGTATAGACCCGCTCGTTTGAAGTGGTCAAACGAGAGGGTTATTCGGTTGACCGTGTGTGTTTGCAAGACAAGGGGTGTGACTATAAATAGAAAACCCTTGCCATTTGCAACACAAGAGAGTTAGATGAGGTTTTCGACCTCACCGGGAGAAATCACCACTTGGTTTCTCCCCGGATGTATACTTCTTTGGTATTAGTTCGGTTATCATGTAATCGGGCCGACTTGTAATGTTTACTACCGGATTAATACAAAGTTTGTTTGTTTTATCATCTCTTATCTCTTCCGTCTTTGAACATAATCACAAGAATCACGGTTTTGATCCCGAAACACGGACCTACAATTGGTATCAGAGCCATGGTGCCCGATTTAGTAAAACTAACCGTTTACTAAGTCACATGTGCTCTAGATCTGTGATTTTTGTGCTTTTTGTTCAAGATGTAAAAATGGTGAAAATCAAGAAAAACTCAGATCTGGACCCGAATATTCAGATCTGTGCTGAAACGAGGGTTGGGTTTTATGTTTTTCACCTAAGTACTCAAGTTTTCATCATCAAAAATTATCTACAAAGTGTTTCATCAAATCTGCAAAATTACTCAGTCACTGTGTTCTTGATGTTCTTGGTGTCTTCATACTTCGAAAGATCAAAAAGATCAGACAAATTTTCGAAGGATTATCTACCTACTTCGAAGGGTCATCTCAAATCCTGTGAAAGATCAAACAACTTCGTAGGATCTTCTTGCCCCTAAACGATTTCGAAAGATCACTTTTACCCCCAAATGTCTCGAAGGGTCATCCTTCGAAATAACTGAAGCTTTTCGAAGGATCTTCTGTTTCTCGAAGGGTCGTTTTTATGTTTCGACGGATCAAGTCAACTTCGAAAGATCAGAGAGTTGTTCTGCTTCGAAGGATCCAGAGAAAAATGGCGGCTGGAGTTGTGTGTCTCGAAGAAAAAGTCAGACTTTGTAAGAGATGATGTCTGGGAGTTTTCTTTTTGGTCGATAGGAAGTCTGGTATCGAAGAGAGAGATGAGAAGTGTGGAGACGAAGACAGTGACTTTTTGATCCAGTTGATGTTGTCGGCAGAAGTTGGATGAAGATAAAAGGGTTTTACTTTCTAATATATTAAATGGTAGGTTGAACTAAAGTTGGGTCAAAAGCATATGGGCTCACGTGATTTTCTTTTTAACTTTTGAAGTCACATTTTTGCTTGGGGCTCACAAGACCATTAAAGAAATTGGTGATAAACTGTTTTCAACGGCTGACATATTTGTGTGTATAGGGCTTGTTATTGGGCCAACTATACTACACTACATATTTACTAGATCATGCAGAGCTTTTTGTTACGAAAAGAATTTTTAAGTGATTTGCAAAGTGCGGTCGGGTGTTAGCAAAGATTATTTGAACCGGGCTTCCAAATCTCAACATCAAATTCGTACGAATTTGGGAGCGCGCGGGGTGATGCGGCATGATGAAAACAAGAGATGATGAAAACTTGATTTTTTTGAAAAATGTGGGGTAGTCACGGTTACCGATGCAAATGGCAAAAATGGTAACGCGACTATTATGGGCCAAAAACAACACGGTATGTTCACTTCCGCACGTCAATATTTATGATTGTTACCGGTTATTCGGAAATGTTCGAAAGCATTTTGTTTATTGTCATATTCTCGCATTTGAAAACGAACGTATGAACCTGGAACGTCTATACCGGTTCTAACGAGTTCACAAAGTCTTTGGAGGGATACAAGTCGGATCCTACGGGGTACTAGGCGAAATTTCTTTATCAACTAGAATATGCAACGAAGAAATCTTTTTGTTTATTGTCATATTCTCGCATTTGGTAACGAATGAATGAACCTAGAATGTCAATACCGGTCCTAACGAGTTCACAAATTCTTTGGGGGGATACAAGTCAGATCCTACGGGGTACCAGGGGACGTTTTTATTCAACTAGAATATGCAAAGAAGAAAGTCATGTTCGTGATTTTTCAGAACCGAGAACATTCAATGAAGATTGATGACAGTTCCGCTCAGTGGAGGGAATTGGTGAACATTTGAAGATAGATTCTACTCAGTGGAGAGAATTTGTTATGTGAAATTGATGACAGTTTCTTTGAAGTGGAAAGAATCTGTTAAGGTTTAGAGATTTTACCAAAGAAATGGGGGGATAAAAATTTTCATATGTTGAATTTCTTCGGTAAATTTCTAAACGCAATCACAGGTGGTAGAGTTTGTGATTTTCTGTTGATACAGACGGTTCTGCGTGGAATGTTTTGCACAGACACATATTTGAGGATTTTAATTAATTCTCCAGCCAGCGTGAAGAGTTTTGCACGGAAACATACAGGTATCTAAAGTCGACAGTCGTTTCAAAGCGCTGTTTACTGAAGACCTGGGGGAATCTTTATGGAAGTTGATAGTTCAAGGCTGAAGACCTGCAGGATTCGGTTTTGGGTTTGATGTTTCTTTGGGATTTTACAGGGATCTGAGGGTAACTCAATTCGTTGAGTTTGCAAACGATGTACTTGGTCAAGCTGACTTCCTGAGTACTGATGCTGAAGATCCGTAGTGCATTACGTGGTCAACTTCACAAAGGCGAGACAATGAGATCTGGATGTAGTTCAACTAAGCGTGCCGTTTGGTTGAGCTTGCAAGGGATACACTTGGTCTAGCTGACTTTCCTGAGTGTTGATGCTGAAGATTAAAGTGCATTACTTGGTCGATTCCACAAAGACGGTTTACAGAAGACAGTTCACCAGAAATCTCTATCAATGTAGTATGCTTGAAGATCAAGACTTGATGCAGTTTTTAAAGAATGGAACCCTTATCAAATGCCGGTTGGAGTATTGGAAGATCAGCGGAAGATCGGTCAATTGAGCCTTTTGAGGAAATTGCACAACACCCAACACGGATACGCGTACTTTGAGGGGGAAATATTATACAAGGAGCATCAAGATACTACTTACCTGGATCATCGGTCAAGGGGGAATTTGTTAACACAGAGAAGATGAATACTTGACTGAAGATCGATTGCAGTTGCATTTTCAGCATTCGACAGCAACGGACAAGGGGGAATTTGTTGATGCAGATTTTGTGTCCGATGCTTGTCGAATAGATTAGTTTTATTTTATGCTGAATTTGTAATAGTTAGTGAAACGGTCTATCGAACGTGTATAGACCCGCTCGTTTGAAGTAGTCAAACGAGAGGGTTATTCGGTTCACCGTGTGTGTTTGCAAGACAAGGGGTGTGACTATAAATAGAAAACCCTTGCCATTTGCAACACAAGAGAGTTAGAGGAGGTTTGAGACCTCACCGGGAGAAATCACCACTTGGTTTCTCCCCGGATGTATACTTCTTTGGTATTAGTTCGGTTATCATGTAATCGGGCCGACTTGTAATGTTTACTACCGGATTAATACAAAGTTTGTTTGTTTTATCATCTCTTATCTCTTCCGTCTTTGAACATAATCACAAGAATCACGGTTTTGATCCAGAAACACGGACCTACAAAACCTAATCTACTACCCCCCCCCCCCATGACTACGGCTACAACCAAGGGGCCCCACTCCAAAATTTTCTAATCTTCTAAATCCTTCCAAAGATCCTAAATGATCTTGATTTGATATGAGCTAGATTGTGTATGTACTCTTGTAGACACATGGACCAAAGGGTATTAGTGAAGTTGGATTATAAGATAAACTAGAGGTTCATCATTCTCATCACCACACCACTCCCTTCTTCTCCTCCATTCTCGGCCGCCCCGTCATCACCACACCACCACCTTTTTCTTGCAAGCTCCATCCATTCCAAGTGTACTTCAAGGTGTAGCAAGGTCATCAACGAAGCTCGGTGTTCACGGAATTTGAAGGACCTCATTCGTTTGCTATTATCCTCCACTTTTGCTTCTTGATCTTCCCTAGCTTAAAAGCTAGTAGTAAGCTCCTTTGATTCTTATTTACTTCATGTTTACGGTGGTTAATAGTTATATTATGATGAAATCTCAAGAACACTAAAAGATCATAAACATAAGTCTTGAACATAAAGCTAACATGATGATGAAATAAGATGAAATCTTGATGAAATAGAGTTGTTTTGTTATGTTGTTGATTACTTGATGCTTGCTAGATGATTACTAGTAATATGATGTTGAACAACATGGTTGAACTTGTTAAAGTAAGATTAAAAACTTAAGTTAACAAGTTAGGAGGTGATTAGTGATTTACATAAAGGAATCACATCCATATTTCAACATAAACTTGGTAACAAAATGATTTCTTGAAAAATAAGTGAACAAAGTGAGTTGACGATCGTATGGATCGGAGGTTTACAAATGGTTTTCCTAAATAAACCAAGAGTAGAAGATGATTTTTGAAGGGTTATGACTTTTGTTAAACTTACACTATTTTAGTAACAAAATAAGTGTAGAAATATTTTTTTTAGAACAAGAAGATCCAATAACTACACATTTTGCAAAATGAGTTTACAAGTTGTAAACATCTAAAAACCCCGAGAGTAAGATTTTAACAAAAGTAAACACGCTTTGGAGGGTAACTAAACCCACTAAACACCCACTAAGTTACTACGCGTTTTTACGAAAAACCAAGTTCATGTTGTTATGTAAAGTGCATTGTTTTTGCACTTGACTAGTGTAATGTTGTTTAGTAACTTGTTGTTGATTGACTAAATATTTTTGGAAAAGAAAATGACATGCTTATTAGCATGGACACCTCCATTTACAAAGGAAACTCTCACGAAATTTTCTAAAAATTCCAACACTTAGAAATTATTTTTCTAACAAGTGTTCACAAATACGTTTTAACTTTATTTTTCAAAATAAACTTCGCCATGAGTTTTGTTACAAAAATACAAAGTATCGGAGGTTGATTTTTACAAGTAAAATGGTTAAAAAAAATATATATTTAGAATATATATTTTATACTAGAACACTTGTGTGGATACTTGTTTATTTTGTGAGATAGTTATATTAGGGTAAAATAATATAACTTAACAAAGTACCTTGACATTAGAATTGTGTGGTACGTGATAAAAGTAATGAGTAGATAAACCGTACGTAGGATACGTGTTATGCATGAGAAACTGATTGTTATCTATACCTTATTAGGGCGTGCTTGACTTCTGATTATTAGAGTAACTAATCTAACGAGCAAACCGAGGTGAGTTCACACACTTTCTAAGGCATGGGATTCCCGGTGGTTGGGAATGGGTTAAAGAATTAAAACGGAACCTACATATCCTCCTTGGGTAGGATATGTACGGCCATCCTCCATAGGTAGGATGCCAATATTAATCCTGCGTATTCTCCTTGGGTAGAATACGTACGTTCGTCCTCCTTGGGTAGGACAACAGCCTTAAAACTTACTAGACAAAACTCTATCATTAAGTCCCTCATTTTATATCAACTTAATCGCCGAGGCCGATGGCGAGCGGGTCATTAATTAATAGCACTATTAGGTTTAACAAACCTCACACCGTGCCGTTCGGACGAGCGTGTACTAATGGACTATGGCAAACTGTCAATGATGATAGACATTGACGTAGGGCACAACTTACTTTCGTTAGTAGTCGATATCTTAACGGTCTAGTGGTTCACATGGGGAAGCCCCCACTAAATATGGTTTGGGAAAAGAGAAATTGGTTAAACATATTTTCAATTATGGGGTAACCCCCACGGTAAGTAAGCCAACTAAACAAAAACTATGTTTTCGGAAACAACTTAAAACAATACAACCAATCGTGAACTCACTCAACTTTGTTGTTGACTCGTTGTTAGATGCCTTACAGGTTGCTAGATGCTTATGGAGCTTGCACGAGGAGGAGGTCGTTGTGGGATATGGATTGTTATGTCCCGTACTTAATATTTAATCCATATGAACCTATTAAACTTACGTTTTGAACTTTGAACTTAAGAACTATGGAACTTATGTTTTGGACTTACGTTTTATGCTTCCGCTGCTAACTTAAAGTCGGTTACTTTCTTTTGTTCACCAATTCTATTGTGGTTGGTTTTATTTACTTAATTACGTTGTTCAATATGATAGGTGGCTCGATCCTGGTCATGTCACGCCTCCAAGAGGTGATACTCCGCATGGTGGAATTTGGGGGTGTGACAGTTAATTTCGCATGAATCCCTAATTCCGCATGAGTTGTAATTCCACTTGAACATGTTTGGTGCGAAATTAGGTAGCCTATAAATAGCAGATTTGTAATTTCGTTTAGAGAGAGTCTTGTATGTGTGTTTCCGGAGCCGAAGTGCTACCGAAGTGTCGTTTCGCTGTAAAACTTTGTCAAGTTAATCAGAATGACTATTAAAGTGAATATCTTGCTGAATCGCACTCAATATGTTTGTTTCCGCCTTTCATATTGAGTAGAACGCCTCTGAACGACTCGTTTTGGGTCCGCATACGATCCTACAAGTGGTATCGGAGCTCAGGAGGAGGAGTTCTAGCATATTCAGCCTGATTTCATCTTATTTTCTAACTTCTACACCTTCTTTTTTGAATTGAACAAGTTTTAATGGTCAAAAAGATCTGAATTCACACATCATAAACAAAATTGTGTTTTAACAAACCCTTGAGAAAATTGGACCTAAAATGAAGCTAAATCCTGATCAATTTGACAAAAGTTGGACCGAAATGATGACATCATCATAATTTCGCATGGAATTACATCTTAATTCCGCACGGAATTACATTTCTTACCTAATTTCGTTTGAAAATCTTGCTAATTCCACACGAAATTAGTAATTTCGCTCCAAAGAAGTTAATTTCGCTTGAACTGGTTCATAATTCCGCACGAAATTAAATTTCGTTTGGCTGGTTCACACGAAATTACCAATTTCGTTTGAAAAGTCTAATTTCGTTTGAGTTTAATTTCGTTTGAAAGTCAGTTGCAGGTAATTTCGCTTGGGAAGGTTAGTTTCGCTTAAAGTGATTTCGTTTGAAAGATCTAATTTCATCCGAAAGTGTCTGTCTTGATAAACTTGTTACTGAATCATGGAAGAAGAATTCTACAACGCATTTGCTACATCCCCGACTACTCCGGCTGCCATTGCTCAAGGCATGAACATGGAAAATGAAACCGAAACAATGCAAAAACCCCCTAAACTAATGAGCATTGAGGAGTATTATGGTTGGAAAGATCGGTTTGAAAACTGGGTTCAGGCTAACCATTTGAGATCTTGGGAGTATGTTGAGAAAAAGTATGTGCTACCACGTACTGAGTTGGGAGTTGATAAAAAGATTTTTGAGTTACAGATAAAGAACGAGATATGTACAAAGCAGAGAAGATGATGATCAGTTTACTCTAGCAAGCCATTAAAGAAGACATCTTCATATTGCTTCAACATGATAAAACTTCACGATCTATTTAGGAAGCACTTAGAATTAAGTTTGAGGGAAGTGTGAAGATGATTAAGAGTAAAAAGGCATTGCTTAAGAAAGAATTTGATCTTTTCACAAGTCTGCCAGGAGAAGATACAAAGAAGTTGACTGAAAGATATTGTCACTTAGTGCGTTCAATGTCTTTGTTAAGTATCAATAAAGAACGAGAGGAATGGGTCGACAAATTAGCTGATGCTTTACCTCAGAAAGAATGGGGTACATTTTTGATGATCTTAAAGAATACTGGAGAATATGATGGCTTGACAATTTCTCAGTTTATTGAAAAGATTGAAGGACAAGATCTGGAACAGCAAAAGATTGCAAGAATGAATAATCCGAGTGCACAACAAGATGTTAAGATGTACTTCAAAGGGAGTGTTCAGAATCTTGAAGCAAGTCCAAAAATTCAAACTGCCTTTAGTGCAGAAAACACATCTGGATCAAACAATCAAAGTTCAAACTGTAGCAGTGGTTTTTCTTCATACCCGAATGTTAATTCAAATATTTCAGCTTCAAGCTTTCAGTGTCAAGGGTCAAAGAATGGAAATGGATATGTAATACAATGCAACATTGCATTGAATCTTCCGGGTGGTCAAAGTTTTTCCGAAGAAGTTGCTAAAGATCACATGAAGTTACTTGCCACCGTGCTGGAATCTTATGAGGGATTGGTTCCAGGAAGGATCGGAAATTCTATGCTGACAAAAGAGGATTACGATCAGACTGATGCTGAAGAGATGGAGCTCATGGACATTAAATGGTGTTTAGCAAGTGTCTTGAGAAGAGCTGAAAAATTCAAAATGATTACAGGAAGAAATGATATTTTGGATGCACATGTTTCTACTTTGGGTTTTGATAAATCTAAAGTTACTTGTTTTCGATGTAGGGAGAAGGGTCATTTCAAGAGAGAATGCAAAAATCCAGAGGCAAGTGGAGCAAAGAATCCGTTTGGAAAAGATGATTACTATCGGAAAGCCATATATCAACAAGTTGCTCATCAACCGCATCAACAAAAAGAACCACAAACTGCACATGCTAGAATGATCGAAGATGCAAATAAGAAAGCTTATTATGGTATCATTGATCAAGATGATGAAAAGGTGGCAGAAGGATTTAGCTGGGATAAATATATTCCACCTGACTCAAAAACAGTAGCACTTATCACACAAATTGTTCAAGAACCTGATTTGCTGACTGAATGGATGAAAGTGTTTAATAGTAATGAGACAAATCAAGAAGAAGAGTCGGTTTCATCAGATGAAAGTTCAGAAAGAACAACAGCTTTTCATCAAACACCATCTGATTCTGGTTCTTCAGATCATAGTTCAGAAAACACAATTGTTTTTGATCAATCACCAACTGATGACAGTGGTGATGATGAGGAAGAAAGGCATATTAATGTTGCAAAAACTCATTTATCTCCTGAAAGTATTCAATTTTATTTTGCAGATTGCTTGAAGAAGCTGAAGGAGAAACAAGCAGCAAAAGAACAGAAAAAGAAGAAATGTGAAAGTGTTGTTCAAAAGGTGAAGTCTGAACAAAGTGAAGAAGTTAAAGACGATGAGAAGATTATTGAAACTGAGAAGGTGATTGAAGTTGAAAAAGTTGTTGAAGTGGAGAAGATAATCGAAGTAGAAAACATTGTTGAGATCACCAAACCGTGTCCTAAATGCTTGGAATCTTGCAAGCAGTGTGAAGAGAAAGATGAACAGTTGACTGAATTTGAAAAGATGAAAGAACAATTACTGTTCAATCTCAATTATGTCAAAGAGTCGTATGACGTGTTAAACAGAACAGTTGTCACACCCCCAAAATCCACACGCGGAGTATCACCGCTTGGGAGCGTGACATGACCAGGATCAAGCCACCAATCATATTGAACATGTAAATATATATAGTAAATGTTATCCATCAATACGAAAGGTGTTTATCAAAACCAACATAGTTAAGTATAGCGGAAGCATTAATGTAAAAACTCAATCATAAGTATCAATGTATGAATGTCATAAGTGTTTAGTAAGCATTCATGAGTCCTTGTCCACAACGACCCGCTCCTCCTTGTGCAAGCTCCATAAAGTACCTAGGGTCCTGCAAGGCATGCAGCAAAATGATCAACAACTAGTTGAGCGAGTTCACAGAAAGTACGTTCAAAACAGAAATGCGTAAGTTCATCTAGTGGGGGGTTTCCCATGCAAGTATATACTACTGGTGAGGGATTCTCACATTTATTCTCTATAATGGGGGATTCCCATTATAGTACTTACTAGACTATTTGAAACCATGTGTTCTTCTTAATCCGAGAACAGGAATACGTACAAGGTCACGCAGGATTTACGTGAGTGCCCTTCCCCGAGGACAGTGGTACGCGCGGGGTTTACGCAGGATTTACGTAAGTGTCCTTCCGACCCGGAAGACAGTAGTAGGTATTAGTTTACGTAGGTTTTACGTAAGTGTCCTCCCGACCCGGGAGACAATGATAGATACTAGTTTACGTAGGTTTTACGTAAGTGTCCTGACTATCCTGAGGACGATGGTCTATAGTCTAGTGATTGCGTAAGTACGAGTAATCATTCCACATCAAACATTCCAACCCAATTCCCAACCCGGGAATCCCATGCTTTGGCTGTGTGAACTCACCTTGGTTTGCTCGGCAGATACACAACAAGAGAGGGTTCTTGAACTAACAGTGGTCAACCACGTCCTAACAGGGTTACCACACAAGTCAGGTTTTGACTCAAGTAATGCACGTATATATCACAGTAACACATATAGCACATAAACAGTCAAAGCATAACAATGCAATCATACTTGTGCGTCTAAACGATTAGCTCAAATGTAAACGGCCCAACATGTTGTGCGATCCACAACATGTTGTGCGATCCAACATGTACCGGCCCAAATAGTAACACATAAAAGCCCAATAACATCACCAAATAACAATCTTGTGCGATCCGGATGGGTAGGCCCGATCCAGGTTGCTTGTGCGATCAGCTTAAATTAACCAGCCCAATTCACTCATCCGGCGCAACAGTTAATGGACATAACACTTGTGCGATCCAATTAAATCAGCCCACTATATACATACGGCCCACATAATTTAAACAGACAACATCTTGTGCGATTCATTTATTCTTGTGCGACAGAGTTGGGTTGTGCGATCAGTGTGGGCTTGTACGATCCAGTCATCTTGTGCGGTCCGTATTAGCCCAGTCCAGCATGCATGTCCGGCCCAACACATGGCAGCTTGTGCGATCCAAGGGGATCTTGTGCGAGTGGGCAACCGCTTGTGCGATTGGCGCTTGTGCGGCCGGCTTGCTTGTGTGATTGGTTAATTATTTCCGGATTTCATGTCATTCGGTTACAATCCATATTGAATCTTGCCAATCAGTTACAATGTTTCCAAGTTTATCCTATCAATTAACAGTTTCTCTTTCAAGCAATCATCGATCAAATGGGTTTTTCATCATCAAAATTCTCATGAACCCTAATCAACACTAAATCATGAACAATACTCATAACACCTAAACATAATCATCTAAGGGTTTTAAATCATCACGCAACACTTCATATTCGACCCTAAGCAACCCGATTTCACAAACATAAAGCCGATTAACACATAATCACATCAAAGCCGATTTATATATATATTCGTACATCCGATTCTAAGTTAAGATCATAAGTTACATTCACATATTTTGACCAGCCCAACAATCATCATAAAAACATCAACAGAACTCAAACATCATCAACTCGCATGCAAGGCATAGCAACATCAAATCGGTTTAGCTTAATATCACATATACGATCCTAATCGGCTTTAATAAAATCATGTAATCACAACATCATTTAACAAGATATCAATATCAACACTAACCGATATCAAAGAGGGTGAACAAGAATCGATCCAACTTGTGCCGTCGAGTTCCAAGCAAAACGAGAGAGAGAGAAAGTCGTCTAGGGTTTTGTGTGTTTTTGAAGTGTTTTGTGAAAGTGAGAGGATTACAAACACACCAAGTGTTATGTGTGTGAGGAGGGTGGGCCGAACCCAATCATGGGCTGCCCTTTTGGTCCGTGCACAACCAATGCGGCCCAATGGCCTTGTGCGATCGAGTGGTGTTGTGCGTTCGGATCATGTTGTGCGGTTTGGGCTCGCTTAACATACATACATACACATATTACACAATGCACATAATAACGTAATCACATAATTATTCAATTAATAACGTTCTCATAACCACGTATCGTTACACAAAGTAGGTCTAAAGTTCGAGTTGTCACAACAGTGACTGGTCTACAGAAGACAAATTCTAAAAGAGAAGATGCATTGACTATGATGAATGCAGTGATGATGTCGAAGCAAAAAGCTATCAATCACTACATTGAGGAATGTGCAAAGCTAAAACAAGAGTTGGAAACAGAGAAGATTGAAAATGAAAGAATTAGAAGACTGTTGCAAAGTTATTCTAGTTCTGATTATTTGATTGATCGAATCTATCCAACTGTTGCAGGTTTGGAAGCATTTCAAGATGAGAAGCCAAAGAAGAAGGATACTGGTAAGAAAAAGAGTGTCAGTTATAACAAGTGTCCACCTCCGATCTGGGAAGGTTATTCTCCCAGAAAACCAAATGAGGAGCAAGTCGAAAAGGCTGTCAATATAAAGTTAAAATCCGAAACAACTGATCAGTTACCAGAAAACATTGACGTCCCGTTCACATCGTCTGACACTGATCATGAATCTGAGTTAATAAAAAACGTGGTCGATCAGGTGTTGGATACAGATGAGGAGTCGGAGTCAAAGTCTGAGTCTGAAAGTCCGGGATCATCATCAGTTGACAGTCCAAAGACGTAGGTTAAACAGGTTTACAATAAAGAATTTCTTTTATCAAAATCTAATTTGAAGGATGAAACATTTGAAGTTGCATACACTTTGAATGATTCTGACAAATTATATTCTGATAAAGAATTTCCAATAAGAAGTGTTCAAGTTGAAAAGATCAAAAAGGTTTTCAAACTAACAGAAATCAATATTTCTGAAATAAAAGATGTAAATCTTACTGAAAAACCTAAAAAATACATTTCAAGAGTTCAAGAATGGTTAAACAAGAAAAAGGGTTACAGTTCTGGTTCTGATTTTCAAAAGAAACCAAACAATAACGGTAATTTCAAAAAGAAAGGTCTTCGTTTTATTCCACCTGAAAATTATAAACATGAAATAACTTCTAAAACAAATACAAAATTTGTTCCAGGGACAAGCTGTGAAGAGGAATCAAAAAGCTCATTTTGGAAGCAATCAAACAGAGAATTCCTTGCCAAGAAGCAAGAGAAAGTGAAGAATGAAGTTTATCAAAGAAAGGAGACAAGAACCTGTTACAAACGCAACGAAGTTGGTCACATTGCATGGAACTGTTTTCAAGCAACAAAAACAAAACATGAAGTCTCTAAAAAACTCAAAGAAAAAGCTGTTGAGAAAACTGAACCACCAACTGACAAATTTAAAATTTTTGAAAATTCAACATATGAAGTTGGTGAGTGTTCAAAGACAAGATTTTATAAAAAGAGAGCTGAGAATGACAACCAAATGTGGGTTGTTAAGAAGTTTGATGTAAAATCTGGCGATGAATCTGATTCCACAAACTCAGAGGAGCCACAAGTTGAGGTTAAAGAAGAAAATTCAGTGCCTCCAATGGATGATGTTAATCAAGGTCATTAAGTTGAACTTGATGTGATCCTGCATGTGATATGTTGATAAACAATGTGATGAGATGAACCCCGAACCTACAAGTGGTTTTAACAAAACTTATTTTCCGGAAAAACCATTTTGATTAAAACAAACTTAAGTGTTTTGAAATCATAATGGGAAAATAGTTTGTTGTAAGGGGGAGTTCTGATTGTTTATGCCTAGTGAATGGCGAATTGAAACAATTCACAACAGTTGTCAATTTACTTGTACAGTTTGTTTTTCAAGTTTCTTTAATTGTTTTTGAATTTTAGGGGGAGTAAGAATTTCAGAAAATCCAAAAACATTAGAAAATTTGAAAAAGCCAAAAACATGATAAAATTGAAAACGAGTTTGTTGAGAAAAGAGGAAATGATAGTACATCAGTGGACTATCACAACACGCTAAAGAATTGGAAAGTCAAATGTGATAAACAATCTCTCTGTGGATGTGCCAGTAGGTTTTTGCACATTCAGTAAATTGTTTTCGAGATATAAACCTAAAATTCAAACTTGCTTATCTCGTGGGGAACACTTCTTGGATATATGGGTAACCCCCAAAATCTTGTTTGAAAGGTCCCTATTTCTGGGATACTAGGTCTTTATACTCAGTGATATTTGGAGTATTATCCCAGGACTTTTGATTTTGCGGAAGCAATGGTCTAGTCCCCGTATGATACTTTTCGCTTGCTTGAAATAAAAGCATCACCCTCAGCATAAAAACGATGAATCATTGCAAAAATGCTAATCATGTGCTGTTGAAAAAAAGATTCTCTAAAGGGAACACACCTTAAGTCGAACCGTCATCTCTTTGCTGAACGGAAGTTCTGACCTGAGCTCTCACGGTTTCGCATTCAACCCTTTAACAGATATCATCTAGGTATAGTCACCTGTAAGACTGAATATTGGGATCTGGATACGGGAGTATATTCAAGTGGTGGGACACACGAATACGTTTAAGTCTATTAAAATACTAATCTCGTATCTCGAAACAGTTGAACTTTGTGTGAAAATTTAAGTGGACCAATATACTGACAATCTAGGTGAATTGTTTAGAACTTAAAATGTTTAAAGCTTAACGGTGTTAGTGATTTGTCTCATAAACTGATATGATCCTCTTACACAAATTCACAAAAAATATTGTCTGTAAATATTTCTTTACTGCATTTCATTAAAATCAAAAATCCAAAAAGATTTTAAGTATGTTTTAGCATAAACTTTTTGAAAAAATCCAAAAATATTTTCGACAACTGATGTTGAAGAGCTGATATTTAAAATTCCAAGTGCTAAACATGATGATCATTTTGTGAGGGGGAGTCGGTGTTCTTAATCAATAATATTTTGATTGTTTTGTTTACAAGTGGTTCATCAAATATTAACTTTGTTAAAATCATTCTCGATAAATTTGAGGGGGGTCTGGATATATAAATTTGTACAATTGTAAAATTGTGAAATTTATTGTGAGGTAGAGAATGTGAGCCAGGTTATGATCCTGGAACTAAAGTTCACGCAAGCAGAGGATGCTGATGAACTTAAGGAATCAAGAGATCTGATCAAGAGAATTAGAAAGCTTGAAAGTCAGATTGTGATCTTGATTCATTGAAGACCGACATCCGAGGAGAGAGTATTTGTTCGAGGGGAGTATGTTAGTGATGATGAAAAGAGAGGAGTATAGATTGAAGTTTTACACTGTCAGATACTTCAAAGAGAGCAGTCAGACTGATAAAGACTGAAGGCGTTGAAGACTCGACACTTAAGACTCGTCAACATCCGAGGGGGAGTCTGTTGGTGCATACGTCTGTCGACTTCGTCTTGTATCGAGTCTTGCATTGTTCAGGGCACGGAGTTCGAGATAACAAGTCAAAAGTCTAATTCTGCATGAAATGGGCTTAGTATAATTCCGCACGGAATTAGATAGTAATTCCGCTTGAAAGGTTAATTTCGCATGAATCCCTAATTCCGCATGAGTTGTAATTCTGCTTGAACATGTTTGGTGCAGAATTAGGTAGCCTATAAATAGCAGATTTGTAAATTCGTTTAGAGAGAGTCTTGTATGTGTTTCCGGAGCCGAAGTGCTGCCGAAGTGTTGTTTCACTGTAAAACTTTGTCAAGTTAATCAGAATGACTAATAAAGTGAATATCTTGCTGAATCGCACTCAATATGTCTGTTTCCGCCTTTCATATTGAGTAGAACGCCTCTGAACGACTCGTTTTGGGTTCGTATACGATCCTACATATTAGACGTCAGATCTTTGTAACCGCTGCCACGTCAACATTCACTTTTTCACTTTATAAAACCCTGATTAAAACCCCAATCATAGGTTTCAGTACCGTATCAAATTCAAAAGTTCTTTCAAAAGCGGTTTCCATCAAATTCCTTCAAATCATTCATCTTCTTCTCCAACTCGCAAATTGTCACACCCCCAAAATCCACAAGCGAAGTATCCCCGCAGGGAGTGTGACTGACCAGGATCCAGCCACCAATCATATTGAACAATATAATTAAATAAATAAAAGTCCAAACCACACAATATAATCGGTGTCAAACAATTCAACAAAGTTTAAGTTATCAGCGGAAGCATTAAGTTCAAAACCAAAACATAACTTTTAAAGTTGGTAAAGTTTAACATGGAACACAACAGTCCATGCCCCACAACACTCCTTCCTCTGTGCAAGCTCCAGCTAAGCACCTAACGACCTGCAAGGCGTGTAGCAACGAATCAACCATAAAGTTGAGCGAGTTCACAGTTGGTTGTCCATTTTAATGTTGTTCCAAAACCATAAGTAATTTCGAAAACCACGAATTAACCAGTTCCTTGTTTCCTAAACCATAACCAATTGGGGCTCCCCCATGTTAACCACTAGACCCGTTACCATATTGACTACTGACTGTAGTTATGTTCATGTGCCCTGCGCCAATGTCTATCATTGACTAAGTGTCCAAGTCCATTAGTCCACGCCCGTCCTCTGTGGCACGGTGTAAGGCTTGTCAAACCAAATAGCGCTATTTAACTAATGTCCCGTTCGCCATTGGCCCGGCGATTAAGTCGATAGAAAATGAGGGACTGAATGATAGAGTTTTGTCTAGTGTCATTCAATGTTGTCACCCTTCACTTAACAGGGTGGGAGTACGTGTCCTACCCAAGGATAACACGTAGGTTTCAATGTTGTCACCCTTCACCTAAGAGGGTGGAAGTACGTATTCTACCCAAGGAGAATACGCAGGTTTCCTTATTAAACATTAACCTATTCCCAAACAACCGGGAATCCCATGCCTTATAGAAAGTGTGAACTCACCTTAGATTAGCTCAGCAGATAAAAAGGTCACTTGAGCTAATTGTGGTCAACCATGTCCTATCATGGTTACCATACAAGTCAGGTATAGGTTCAAGTAATTCACGTATGTTTACACATATACACACAAGTTACGTACACAGAATAATCATGGCATACACATAGAGTCATGTCAGATGATTAACATCACATATCATACTCAACAGTACCATTTATATATAAGGCCTAATTGTGCGATTCAAGTATTGGGCTATTGAGGTTGTGCGAGCCCAGTCGTGTTGTGCAATTCAACAGGTGCAGCCCAATAAATGCCCGGCCCACAATCAAGGATTGTACGATCCATCGTTGATTGTGCGATCCAAATTGTGCGATTCAAACCGATACCCAGCCCAAACAAATTGTGCGGCCCAAAATAATTAAACAGTTGTAAGATTTGTGCAGCCCAACATATTGTGCGATCAGCACTGACTTGTGCGATCCACGGCATGTTGTGCGGTCATGCATAATAGGTCGTGCAGTGTGCATCAAACCGTTGTACCATATGAAATCCTATGTTGTGCGATTCACTTGTTCGATCACAAACTTGTGCGAGGTGCCCTTGTGCGATCAGATCTTGTGTTATCTGATCTTGTGCGATGAGAACTTGTGCGATTATATAATCTCTTAAATTATGGCAATCGGTTACATGATTATTAAGCACAATCAATTCAACAGTATCCAATTCTACATTCACTTGATCAAATCAAAAAGTTACCAATTAATTCTCATGAACCATAATGAACATCTAATCATAAACAACAACTCATAATCACCAAAAATCGGATCAAATAGTATGATTAACACTTAAATCCTATTTCATCATGCAACTAACAATACGAACATTTAGCGATTTAGATAAAACATACTTGCATATCAGCATTCTTCATTCAATCGAGATCAACATATATCATCATTCAATCCATTAACAAGAACAGTTCCATTGAATTCATATATTAACACCTATTTCCAAATCAAACATCAAGACTTCCAATGACATAACTACTAGCATGAAACCTTAATCGATCACACAACAAAACAACATCAAGAATATAGCAATCTATAAATGATGAACACTAACCAGGAAGCCGAAAGACTAGCTTGCTCGAGATTGGGATGCTTTGGGTAGGAGTCTGCCGTCGAACCAAGAGGAGGAGAGGAAGAGAGAGCTTAGGGTTTATGTGTGTTTGTGGTTTTGCAAAAATTATGAGGATTATACCAATCCTTATTTTGTTATGCGTAAAAAGGAGTGGGTTGAACCCATGTTGGGCTTCCCTTGGGTCACGAGTTCAAAGCAAGAGGTGTGGGGCCGAGAGAGGTGCATGGGCGACCAGAAACAAAGTGTGAGGTGCATGGGCGGCCAGAAATAAAGTGTGCGGCCCGGATCCTTTTGTGCGACTAAGCTTGTGTTGTGCGACCAAGATACATATTCACATTACACACATAACATAATAAATCATAACATTCCATTGCAATCAAATACATCAATTAATCACATAATCGTTCATATAGGTTACATCAAGGCACAACGAAAAGGTTCTAAAGTACGAGTTATCACATCATCCCCAAGTTGAAAGAAATTCCGTCCCGAAATTTAGCGCGTAGTCACTAAGGAAGCTAGTTAGGTTGCCTGGTTTCCTGGTTTTCCTGGGGTATCATATCAACCCCCCGTTGGTTTGGAATTTCGTCCTGAAATTCCGCGGTAGCTTCAGTCTCAGTAGTGGACTCAATTTTCATAAAAAACTGGGGATACTTGCGTTTCATTTGGTCTTCTCGTTCCAACGAACTCAAACAACGGGTATCTTGGTACGCTTGAGAGTCTTAACTTCCCGGTCTGTAATTTCCACCGGTTCCTCGGCGAATCGCAACTGATCATCGATAGTGAGTTCCTTGATAGGAACTATAAGGGTCTCATCTGACAGATACTTCTTCAGATTTGACACATGGAATACGTTGTGAACACCACTGAGTTCTTTGGGCAGATTCAATCTGTACGCCACTTTGCCGGTTTTCTCAGTGATTTCGAAAGGTCCAACATATCCTGGATTTAGCTTGCCCCGCTTACCAAAGCGAACCACACCTTTCCAAGGTGAAACTTTAAGTAGCACTCGATCCCCAACCTGGAACTCGAGCGGTTTCCTGCGCTTATCAGCGTAGCTTTTCTAACGGTCATGAGCTGCCGCCATTCGTTGTCGTATTTGGGCAATCTTTTCCGTCATGTCGACGACCAGTTCGGGGCCAGTAATTTGGCTGTCTCCAACTTCTGCCCAGCATAAGGTTGATCGACATTTCCGTTCGTATAAAGCCTCGAACGGAGCAGCCTGGATGCTGGTGTGGTAACTGTTGTTATACGAAAACTCCACTAAAGGTAGGTGTCTTTCCCAGCCGTTACCAAAGTCGATAACACATGCTCGAAGCATGTATTCAAGAGTCTGGATGGTGCGTTCAGTCTGCCCATCCGTATGTGGATGATACGCCGTGCTCATGTCTAGACGTGAGCCAAAGGATTTGTGCATCGCCTGCCACAAATTAGATGTAAAACGCGGGTCACGATCAGAAATGATGGAAGTCGCACCCCGTGCCTCGCGACTACTTCCTTCAGGTAGATGTCTACTAGAGTAGAGAACTTATCCGTTTTCTTGATAGCCAGAAAGTGTGCAGACTTGGTCAGTCGATCCATTATTAACCAAATGGTATCGTTTCCTCATTGAGATCTAGGCAGGCCATTAACGAAGTCCATGGAAATTTGCTCCCATTTCCATGTCGGGATCTCTGGTTGCTGAAGTAGACCTGATGGCTTCTGGTATTCCACTTTGACCCTCGCACAGGTCAAACATTTACTAACATATGTCGCAATGTTAGCTTTTATGTGGGGCCACCAATACAGAGTTCGGAGATCTTGGTACATCTTGTCAGAACCAGGATACACCGAGTAGCGAGATTTGTGTGCTTCATCCATCACAAGCTCTCGTAAGTTTCCAAAGAATGGAACCCAGACACGTTCCATGAAGTAGTAAGTGTTGTCTACCTTACGTTCGAGTTTCCTTTCCATGCCTCGCTGGGACTCTGCTTTAATGTTTTCTTCCTTTAATGCTTCGACCTGAGCATCACGAATTTAGGCGGGAAGACTTGAGTGAATAGTAAGCTGTAATGCACATACACGCTTAGGTTTGGTTTCCTTACGACTGAGGGCATCGGCCACAACAATGGCTTTGCCTGGATGATATTTGATTGCGCATTCGTAGTCGTTAAGGAGTTCGACCCATCAACATTGTCGCATGTTCAACTCCTTCTAATCGAAGATATGCTAGAGACTCTTGTGATCGGTGTAAATGGTGCACTTGGTACCGTACAAGTAATTTCTCCATATCTTGAGTGCAAACACCACTGCTCCCAACTCCAAGTCGTGAGTAGTGTAGTTCTTTTCGTGAATTTTAAGTTGGCATGATGCGTAAGCAATGACTTTCTCACATTGCATCAACACACAACCAAGTCCTTGGATTGACACATCACAATAAACCACAAAATCGTCTGTGCCTTCAGGTAACGAGAGAATAGGTGCGCTACAAAGTTTCAACTTCAGCTGCTGAAATGCAGATTCCTAAGCATCACCCCAACGGGAGGTGACACCCTTCTGAGTTAGAATAGTAAGAAGCTGTGCAATCTTTGAGAAATCCTTAATAAACCTTCTGTAGTAACCCGCCAAACCCAAGAATTGACGAATTTCAGTTGGTGTTCGAGGTGCAGGCCAATTCTTGATCGAGTCAACCTTGGATGGATCTACGTGAATCCCATCCTCATTAACTACGTGGCCTAGGAAATGGACTTCACAAAGCCAGAAGTCGCATTTCGAAAACTTAGCATAAAGCCGTTCTGTTCAAAGAAGTTCCAGAATGAGTCGCAGATGACGCTCATGTTCCTTCTGACTCTTGGAATAGATCAGGATGTCGTCGATGAAAACAATAACGAACTTATCCAAGTATGGTTTGCACACTCGGTTCATGAGATCCATGAAAACCGCAGGTGCGTTTGTCAACCCGAAAGGCATGACCAAGAACTCGTAGTGTCCATAACGACTCCTGAATGCTGTCTTAGAGATGTCCTCATCTCGGAGATGATTTATTGCTTGAATAACTAGGCTACAGTGCAGGATAATGCTCAGATCGCTACTAAGTGTTACAATTATTGCAAGTAGTGAGTGTTAATGTGTGATTGCTAGAAAGAAATGTGTATGAGTTAGAGAGCTCGAAGTGAAGTGATGTCCTACGAACTGGCCATCCGTTTATATAGTTACAACAACAAACAAATTCTCCTATAAACTAGGGATACTTTCGCATATTCCCTTTTGAACATTGAAGACCTATTCTTCTGGCTTCAACGTTCTTCTCCCAACGATATTGAGTGATTCTTCAGGAGAACAAGTCCTCTCAAACATTATGATCCTGTAACCATAACCTACAAGCAAATTGTTAGTAACTACCAGGATACTGCCTCAGGATGTTACCTATATCCTAGTCCGGTATCCTGATCATAAACAACTAATCAGAAAATCAAGATATAGTGTCAAGATATGGGCTCAGAATTTCACCCATAACAGGAAAGATGAGCTAGAGGTTCAACAACTTGAGGAGACCAATGATCCTTGGATACTCTTCACAGATGGAGCCTCAAATGTCAAAGGAACTGGACTAGGCATACTACTAAAATCACCACAGGGGGACATAATACCCCATTCCATTGCATGTGAATTCCAAGCCACTAACAACGATGTAGAATATGAGGCCTTAATAGCAGGTTTGCAATTATCTAAGCAAATGAGGATCAGGTATCTTCAAGTGTACATAGATTCATTGCTAATTAATAACCATTTTAATGGCTCATATACTGTCAAGGGCAAAAAAACTAATCAAATATTTAGAAACAGTCAGGAAACTTTTAAATTCTTTTGATTTTTTTAGCTTAACACAGGTGCCCAGAGAGGAAAATGTAGGGGCAGATACCATAGCAAACCAAGGATCACCCTTGAAAGTACCAGAGGATGTGAGGATATCTATCATCCACATTCTTTCTCCTGCAATAGAGGAAAATGAAGTAATGGAGATAGTTGAGGATACTACAATTGTACCTAGTGATGTGCAATCAAATTCAGGATCATGGATCCTTCCACTTCTAAAGTACATTCAGAATGGGGAAATTCCCACAGCGGAGAACCCCAGAGCCTTCAGGTTTAGGGTATCTCAATTCACTATATTAAATAACATGTTATATAAAAGATCTCTTGCAGGTCCTGTTTTGTGATGCATTGAGGATCTAGAAATTCAAAAGGTCTTGAAGGATTTTCATGAAGGAGACTGTGGAAATCACACAAGGGGCAGAGCATTATTCTCAAGGACCCCTAAGATAGGTTACTACTGGCCTACAATGAAGAAGGATGCCGTAGAATATGCAAGGAAATGTGATGCTTGCTGAAGACATAGCAACATCCTACATCAGCCAGCAGAGCCTTTATATCCTATAATTTCTTCTTGGCCATTCATGAAATCGGGGATGGATATAGTAGGCAAACTCCCAAAAGCACCAGGTGGAAAAGTGTTCATGCTAGCTATGACTGACTACTTCGCCAAATGCATAGAAGCAGAAGCTTTTGTTAAAGTTAGGGAAAAGGAAGTCATATCTTTTATTAAAAGAAACATTATTACAAGATTTGGAATTCCTTCTGAAATTATATGTGATAATATATCCCAATTTATTGGGAATAGAACTACTAACTTTTGTGACAGCTGGGGGATTAAGATGATCACATCCACACCAGTCCACCCACAAGCTAACGGCCAAGTAAAATCAAGCCACAAGATCAACATCAACAACTTGAAGAAGAAATTAGGATCCAAGAAAGGATAATGGGCTGAAGAGCTGCCATATGTCCTTTAGGCAGATAGGACAACTCTAAAGAATGCCATAGGCCAAGCTCCTTTCTTTTGAATCTTTGAAACTAAGGCAGTGATTCCTATAGAGATGGTGGTTCCTACAGCAAGAAGAAGCATCCGTGATCCTCAGGCAAATGCTGAAAACCTGACTCAAGACCTGGATATTGTGGATGAGCTCAGAGACTTGGCTAGATTCAAGATGGCCAATTATCAGCAAAGAATGACTGGAGCATACAACAAAAATGTCTGAATCAGAAGATTTCAAGTTGGTGATTTGGTGCTGAGGAAAGCATTTCGGAACACTACAAATCCAACTAATGTTAAATTGGCACCTAAGTGGGAAGGCCCCTATTTGATAGAAGCAGAGGCTGGAAAGGAGCATAACGCCTGCTAACCATGGATGATGATCTCTTACCAAGAGCTTGGAATGCTATCCATCTGAAAAATACTTTATGTAAGAAGGATCAAGGATCCTTAGAGACTTTAGTATTCTGACATAGGATCAAGGATCCTCAAAGGGTATATGATCCTTGCTTCCGGTAACATCTCACTTTAACTTTTTTTTTCTTATATTATTTGTTCTAAGAAAAGGATGTTAGATACTTAACATCCAATTTCACCAAGTTTTAAGCTTTTGCAGAAGTTTTTAACATTGTTAACAGAGGATTAAGGGGTTGGCCACCTCTCTCCCACGTTTAAGGTATCTTATACCTTCTAAGGTTTAAAGGTTTTCACCTTTCAAATGAATTGGGTTTTGACACCCCGCCAGTAGCGCACGTTTATTCAAGTATAGTTCGAGGCAATGGGACCAGTACATCCTTAGTGGCTGATAATTTCATTGTTGTTGGCCATATGTAGGATCTCAAGTATAATGGTAGACGTACCATACATCCGTTATCCTAAGGTTTCTAACGTTTTCACATTAGCTAAGGTTTTGGCATTATCATGTCACTCACGTTGGGTTTGTCCCCAGTTTGGGCCAGACCCCAAGGTTTTTGGGCTTGTCCCCAGTTTATTTGGGTTTGTCCCCAGCTATAGTGGGCTTGTCCCCAGATTATTTGGCTTAGTCCCAAGTTCATTGTTTACAGGTTCTTGTAGTTTTAAAGGTTTGCAAGTTCTATCAATAAGGATCCTGAATCCTTAAACCTTAACTAATTTCATTGGGCTGTTTGTACAATAGTAACTTGTAAGGATATAGAATTGTTTTGGTCAAAAATTACCTAAGTAATTATGTGATCAAATTAGTTAAGTGAGGTAGTGCGCTAGAAGTATTTGAAAAATATATGCTGATTAAGTTGTTAACAAAAACAGTTTTCAGGATACGGCTTAGGATATTGAACTGTATCTACAATCAAACAATGAGCAAAAAGGTAAAGGTTGACACGGGATGTATGAGGAAAGCCCTTGATCAATCTAGATCGCCGGCACAAAACCTCGGGAGCTGACAATCGCAGCTGTCTTGTTCTTCTTATTGCTTCAACTTTCAGGATACAGTGCAGGATATGATGCGGGTCAACTAGGTGTTACAATGCGATTTGAATACAAGTGTAAGTGTTTTGTGAGTGATTGCAGCTAGTAGAGAGCAAGAGTGTTCGAGAAATTGTGTGTGTTCTATCTGATCCGATCAATCCTATTTATAGTAAAACGAAACTAATAAACTAGCCTATAAATCCAGGATATAACGAATATTCCCTTTGTGAACGTTGTAGTCCACGTCTTCCTGCTTCAACGTTCCTATTTCAACAGATTAGCCCGAGTCTTCTGGAGAACAAGTCCATCCGAACGTTATACGACTGCTTCATTAATCTGCACGTGAACTAATTAGTTAACATCAGGATACTGCATCAGGATGTTACCAATATCCTGACCTGGTATCCTGATCACAATAAAAAAAAAAACTAAAATCAGAATATTGTCCAGGATATATGAGCAGAAAACCACCCATAACAATTGTCCCCAAAATATATTTGTTGGTATACCAATTCCAACGGATATATTTTGAAAATCTTATCTTGTGAATCGAGGTAATTAAGTTGAAACGATGGTTGAAGTGAAACGCTACAACTTCCAATGCGATTTTTACTCATCATCCCCGTATACTTAGCCTATATCTACTCGAGTTTTCCTCATTATGATCATAGTGCTCCAAGCGAAATGCAGGTATTCTCCCTCCTCTTTTCTGTTTTTCTTTGCTTAGATCTTCCATGGCTACCCGAACAAGATCCCAAACGGCAGACTCCGTTCCTACCTTCCATGAACAGAACTTCTGAAAGATCCCTCAAAAGAGGTGTGTTCATTCGATAATGCTGATATCGCAGCCTTACAAACTTCCGGTGCCTTCCCCGCTGGAGTAATCATTCATCTGTTTGATCGAGAGGTCCGGTCGGACTTTTGTTCCTACGAGTGGGTATGTTTTTTTTGCTTATCCTTTCTCAATAGCGCTCCGATATCCATTCCCAGCCTTCATATCTCGCTTTTTTGATCTTACTGGCCTTAATTATGCCCAAATCATGCCTATGGTTTGGCGTGTGCTAGTCACATTGGACCAAATTAAAGCTCGTCACATGCCTAACCTGTGCATCAAAGATCTTCCGATGGCATATCGTCTAAGGTCCCATGGTTCCAGTCGATTCCTTCTTTTTTCCACCTCCAAAGATCCTCTCATTCTTAAAGCTACCAAGAACGAGGATGATTGGAGACGAAAATTCTTTTTTGTAAAAATGGATTCCATCGACAAGGGTTTTGACCTTCCCAAGAAATGGTTGACTTCCGGTAGGATTTAGGGTTTTAGGAATATCCTCAGTCGTATCCTGGGACTGTATCTTGAACTGATATCCTAATATATTTATTTTTTATAGTGAACTTCAAGGAATTGGCTCCTCCAAGTGCTGAATCATGAGGAAGAATAAAGGAAATCTACAAGCTCCCAGAAAGTTAAAGGACCTTTACCTTGTTATTCGCAAGCTCAAGCCAAAGATCAAGTTCCAACATGTCTGGTAAGCATAATTTTACAAGTTATTTTCATTTATTAAACCAATTATATTTCTAAAAATATATGAAGACTGAGTGTTTCTCCCCTTTACGCAGTGCCGGTCATAAATCTTGAAGGATTCGAACTCGAGGAGTTGGATAGTTATTCCGGTCCTGTGCAAGTCAAGCAGGAAGCGAATCCTAAACCAGCTGTCACGTCGAAACCCACCAGCTCCAAGGCCATCGCTGCTTCCAAGCCTTCCACTGCTTCAAAGCCACGCGGCTCCAGTTCCCGTAAGAGGAAGGAGCCAGACTCCCCTGCTGCCTCAGACGTCTTTCCGTTTGAGAACCACGGATTCTCGGAGTCCAGCAAGTTCATGACTGCCTTCCTTAATCAGGTAGGTATCCTCGTCCTATAGCCTGCACATATATGCTGGTTACATATTTTGAGTACACATATTGATACCTGTTCACCCGTTTGCAGGGTCTTGAGCGGTTGGTGTTCCTCTACGAGGACTCATGCGGTCTGAACAAGATGCTGGAGGCTAGGTTGAAGAAGGCAGAGGCCACCGTTGCAGATCAAGCAGCAATCACCACCGCCAAATCACAGCACTACGAGGACAAATACAAGGCGATGATCTAGGAACATCAAGTTGCCCTCAAGAAGGCTACCCAATAAGCCCAGGCTAAATATGATGCAGCTCAAGTTCAACATGAACAGGAGCTTATCGGGAAAGCCTTAAGGGCTCCGTCGTTATCTCTCTCCTCCAAGCCAGGTTGAAAATGGCCTATGAGGCCAAGACCATGGGCCTTGAATGCCCTTCGTGGAATGTTGAAGCTTGGGAGGCGAAGTTGAGGGATCTCGGTGGCAATCTCGTGGAGCATCCTGCAAAGCCTGCTGTTGCGGAGCCTGCTAAGGTGGCTGAGAAGGTGGCTGATGCTGGTGGTGATGCTGCTAAGGATGCTGGAGCGGATGCTGGTACTGATGAAGCCATGGTCGAAGAGGGTACTGCCCCTTGAAAGCAGCGAAATGGGCGATGATGGATGTTGATGCCGAGGCCGCAGCCCATTTTTTAAATTTGGTAGTTTGTGGTTGTTTGAACAATTTCCCTTTCTTGTCTGTTAAACAATTTTAATTTCCTACATGTAGACAATATGATGGCTAAAGGTGGAGGGATCCTGAGTTTCAGGACGAAGCCCTTGGTCATAAGTTAGTATGGTTTATTTTGAACACTTTTAACAATTGAAGGTGGTGGTATCTTGGGTTCCAAGATGAAGCCTTCAATTGTTAAGTAAATATGGTAGAAAACTAATTGTGCTTTTGGTGGATGGGTCTCGGTTTGAGATGAAACCAAAAGCACAATCATTTGCTATGTTAATAATATAACCTTTTTATAACCTTATCTATTGTTGTCCTTTTTTTATTTTGCAAAGCTTGTTTTGATAACAGTTGTTTGATTTGAATACAGTTTCAATTTTCAATCTAAGTATCATATCTCATACATTCTGAACAAATACCCTGAAATATATCCTGAGAATATATCTTGAGAATATATCCTGAGAATATATCCTGATCAGGATACTCATAAACGTAATAACCAAACTTTTGTTAAACACAGTTTCAGAAATTTAGACAATTTAGATAAGGCTTTTAAAGGAACAAAAAGGAAAGATTATACCAGATACAGAGTACAACCCTATCCTTAAACTTCAATCCTTTTGCAACCTTTCCACCGAAGATGTCCCCAGTCTGGATACTTAGTGAACTAGGCCCAAGCATGATCCTTTGAGCTTTTCACAATGCCTTAGTAGGAATGTCCCCTGTTTATGTCATTGTTAAATACTTAGGAACTCTTGTGATCACAACTGATTTCACACTTATGTATAACTTTAGTATCACAGGGGATAAACCCTAAATATCCGGGAGATAGATCCTCAATATTCTGGGGATAAACCCTGAGCATACTGGGGAAAATCCCAAATTTTCGTGCGCTACAGGCGAGAGTGCATAAACTCCAAGACTTAGAAAGGTGAAACCTTTAAACCTTAGAGAGTATGAAAATACCCTTTCTCGAGAGAGGGTGATAAATCCTCATATACATTTAGGATCCAGGATATAGCCAACAATAACGAAATTGTCTGCCACTTTTACATGGACTGGTCCCGCTATCTTGAACTATCCCTGGATAACTTGCGCTCCAGGTAGGGTGTTTAAACCCAATTCGACAGAAAGGCGAATACCTTTAAACCTGTGAAGGGATCAGGATCCCTTAAACGTGAGAGAGGGGGCCAATCCTCTAATCTTTCGAATTATCCTGAGTGTATATCCTAGAGTTATATCCCGAAGCATATTCTGCAAAACAACCTTAAACTAAGGTGGGTGTTAGCTTGGCTAACACCCCTCCGATGCTTAAGTCAGTGTTGGGTTCAGGTAAAATAAAATAGAATTATATTTAAAAGAGACAGAATTCATACCATCTTGAGTTAGAAATTAAATTCTAAACTCACTTGAAATAGGCTTTGAGGTGTATAGCATTCCCGGATCTTGGTAGTACACCCCCCTCCATATTCTTAAGCCGGTATGCTCCTTTTCTGGATTCCGATTCAATCTCATAAGGTCCTTCCCACTTAGGAGCCAACTTTCCATCAGCAGGATTAATAGTATTCTGAAAAGCCTTCCTTAATACCCAATCTCCAACTTGCAACCTTCTAGTCCTTAGATTCTTGCTATATGCTCTGGATATCCTCTGTTGATATGTTGTCATTCTCAACGTCCCCCATCAATAGTATCCAATTCTTGACATAGGGCTTCAGGATTCTTCTCAGGATCCCGAAGGTTGGATCTTGCTGTAGGTATCACCATCTCTGTCGGGATTACTGCCTCTGCTCCGAAAACTAAGGAAAACGGGGTTTGCCTAGTTGCACTTTTCACTATTGTCCTATCGGCCCATAAAACAAAGGGTAATTCTTCTGCCCATCTTCCTTTTTTAGCTCCTAATCTTTTCTTCAAATTTTTTACTATTATCTTGTTTGAGGATTCTGCTTGCCCATTTGCTTGAGGATGTACCGGAGTAGATGTAATCATCTTAATTCCCTAACTCTTACAAAAATTGGTTGTCCTCTTACTGATAAACTGAGAGCCATTGTCACAAATTATCTCAGCTGGTACCCCAAACCTAATCATGATATTCCTTTTTATGAAGGATACTACTTCTTGGTCTCTGACTTGAACAAATGCCTCAGCTTCAACCCATTTTGAGAAATAATCAGTCATTGCCAGCATAAAGACTTTTCCTCCTGGAGCTTTTGGCAATTTTCCCACTATGTCCATCCTCCACTTCATGAATGGCCAAGGGGAGGCAATAGGATATAGTGGTTCAGCAGGTTGATATAATATATTACTGTTCCTTTGACATGCATCACATTTTCGTGCATATTCTGCAGCATCTTTCCTCATCGTCGGCCAATAGTATCCTGTTCTTAACATCCTTGAGAATAATGATCTGCCCCCCGTATGGTTAGCACAATCCCCTTCGTGTATATCCTGAAGCACTTCTTTAGTTTTGGGATCCTCCAAGCACCTTAGGTATGGTCCTGCAAGAGATTTCTTATACAAAACATCATTTGTAATAGTGAATCGTGATACCTTCATTCTAAAGGCCTTAAGGTTCTCATCCTTTGGGATGTGTCCTTCCTTGAGATATCTCATGATTGGAGCCGTCCAGGACTTAGGATCCTTCACAGGATATTCATCATCAGGATCCTGGATACTTACTACTTCCTTATCCTGAGATTTGAGAAGATCCACTGCAGGATATAGGATATGTAGTACCGTTATTTGGGTTCCCTTCAGTATCCTGACTGATGATCTTAGATTTGCCAAGGCATCTGCTTCAGCATTATCCTCTCTTGGTACCTGTTCAAGTGTAAAAACATCAAAATATCCTGCTAATTTTTTGAGAATTTCGAGATACTCGATTAACTTCTCACCTTTAACTACATAGGATCCATTAAAATTATTAGTAATTAACAAGGAATCAACAAATACTTGTAAACTTTTAATATTCATATTCCTGGCCAACTCTAATCCTGCAATTAAAGCTTCATATTTTGCTTCATTATTAGTGGCAGGAAATTCACACCTAATAGCCTGGGGTAATATGTCCCCCTGTGGCGATTTTAGTAGTATACCCAATCCTACACCTCTCACATTAGATGCACCATCAGTATATAATGTCCAAGATTCTAAGTTTTCTCCTAGCTATTATACTTCTAGGTCTACTTCATTTTGAATATCACTACTGAAATCAGCCACAAAGTCAGCTAGGGCCTGAGACTTTATGGCGTTTCTAGGTTCATATACTAGATCATAGGCACTTAATTTTGCTGACCACTTAGCCATCCTACCTGACAGGATAATTAGTTTTAACATGAATCCTATGTGTCTCAAAATAATGTCTAAGCTTTGTCGATGCCATAACTAGGGCCAATATCAATTTTTCTAAATGAGAATATCTAGTTTCAGCATCTAATAAACTTTTGCTAACATAATAGACAGGATACTACTGACCTTCGTGATCCTTTACCAGAACAGCACTTACTACATTCCCTGATACTGCAAGATACAGGGATAATGGTTCACCATCCTCGGGCTTCATCAATAGAGGTGCAGTTGAGAGATACTGCTTCAATTCCTGCAAGGCTGCTTCATGGTTCTCTCCCCATTCGAATTTCTTATTCTTCTTCAGGATATCGTAGAATTCATTGCATTTTTCCGAGGATCTTGATATAAACCTGTTTAATACTGCTACTCGCCCTGTTAATCTTTGTACATCTTGTAGGATCGTTGTTGAACCCGAATGAGTCAATCAGAAGAGTTGTGAATCCGATTCAAATGCGGAATCAGTGAAACGGACGCTCAAACTAATTATAATGCTTCTTTGATTGATTTAACAACGTTTACAACCTGAAAGCAATTTGGCAGCACTTCGTTACAAGTTCCAGATCTGTTACCAATTGAACAATAGGTGCACCTATATATAGTTGGGGAGGTTTCACATATATGGACATGTCCATATAAGCGAAACTACATGCTATGGTTTCGCTTTTATGGACATTGTCCATATTAGCGGAACCTCTTGCATAACCACTAAATCTCGACTCTCGAACCTCGTGCACTGATTATTCTAATCTATCCTATTCTATTACATGATGCAAGACGAAGTCAATAGACGCAATGCACAAACAGACTCCCCCTCGGATATTGACGAAGTCTTCAGTGACTATTCTTTGTTATGACACCTCTTCAGTCTTGATCATTTTGCCTTCTCGTTCAGATTGTAACAATGTAAGTATTCATCACTCTTTTTCTTTGATCAGCTTCTCTCTTTGACTCTTTCATCAATCAACTTCATCATCAATAGGCTCCCCCTTTCTTCAAGCTTCCGTGCTTTTAGGGATCAACACCTAGCTTTCCAGCTACAAGCCCTTTCTAACTTCCAGCTTGTCTTCAGACTCCCCCTTAGACTCTGGTTCCGAGATCGTAATCTGGTATCTTATCTGCAAACACTCATACATTTGATAAGTAATAACATTTTAAAGTTCCAGAAATCATAATCTGACAAATCAAACTTTTTAATCACTCCCCCTATCATCAAACTACAAATTATTTTGCAATTTTAGCAAACAGGATTTTAAGTTGATTCTATAACAGTATAAGCATCCAAATCCCCCACAGTTAATCATCCAAGTCCAACTTAATGACCTTGGAGATATCACAAACTATTTTTGAATTTTTTTTATTTTTAATATCAAGTTTCAAATTAATGAACTTGTTTTATTTTCAGAAACACAATCAGCTTACTCAGATTTTAAAACTCAGCATCGGTTGTCGAAAATAATGCAGAAATCAAAATCTTTTTGTATTTTCTGAAAATATAAAGCAGTAAGAAATATGTACAAACATATTTACAGATAATATTTTTGTTTGAGAATGCGACAGAGGATCATATCAGTTTTGACAAGTCACAAGTACCGTTAAGCTTTAATTCATATTCAGAATTAAACAATCTATTCAGGATACGATTTAGATGACTTATGAACTTAGCTCATTCATGTGTCCCACTTCTTGAATATACTCCCGTATCCAGAATTTCAACATTCAGATTTACAAGTAATTTTACTACAATGATGTCTGTACATAAATTAGGGAATGCGAGGACTGAGGGATCTCAGGTCGATACTTCCGTATGTGCAGAGAGATATCAGTTTCGACTTTGCAGTATGTCCCCTTTAGAGGATCTTTTTAGCTACAACAGCAATGATTATCAATTTTATTATCTAATCAGCTGAGGGCAAATGCTATGTTTCAAGCATTTAAGGCAAAGCATTATCCAAGGACTAGGTCAGAACTTCCGTTCAACAGAAGTCCCGGAATAATACCCCAGACACCATTGAGTATAAAAACCTAGTATATTAGAATATGAGACCTTTCAAACGAGATTTCAGGGGTTACCTATATATCCAAGTAGTGTTCCCCACGAATTTCGCAAGTTTGAAATTTTAGGTTTATATCCCAAATAAATCTACTAAATGTGCGAAAACCTATCAACACATAACCAGTGAAACTGTTTAACACTTTATACTATACAAATCTTTAGCATACAGTAATTGTCAACTGATGTTCTGTCATTTCTTCTTTTTACGCAAAACTCAAATTTTTGAATTTTATCATGTTTTTGGCTTTTTCAAATTTTCTAATGTTTTTGTATTTTCTAACAATTAGCACTCCACACTTGACCTTTCGGAGTACCTCTTTTGTAAAAGTTTGTCTCTTTTTGAACCTTTTGATTTTGAGCAACATTTTTAGGTTTCCAAAACTCTTGAGGTTTTGTCAAATCAACAGATGTTCTCCAACTTTGTGTTGTTTTGAATCTGGGTGTGTGAGAATTCCAGGTCTGTCTTGAATCGAACCTGTTAGGGCTTGATTTCCATTTTTGATTGGAAGCAAACTTGTTCGTATTGTATCGCCAAGTTTGTTTTGAATCAAATCTGGTTGACCTTTGTTTCACACTCTCAGATTTCTGTTTTTCAACATCAACAGGCTTTGGATTCTGACACTTTCGTGCAACATGTCCAATTTGATCACATTTAAAACACACTTTCTTTGAAACATCCTTGGCCTGTTTTTGTTTCTTTTTCATAGCATCAAACTCCTCATTAGACTGTTGTCCAAATTTGAGTTTTTCCTCTTCTTTCAAGCTTTTCCCTTAAACAAAATTCATCTTTTGTTGCAAATTTTGTTGTTTACTTTGATTCCAATTCTGTTTCCTTTTATAACCCAAACCAGCCTTCATGTTTTTCTTCTTAGAACCAGGTTTGTTATAAAAAGATTTATGACCTTTACCAGCAAACTTCGGAATCTCAGACTTTTCAATCTCAACCATTTTGAAAACTTTATCAACCTTTTCTGAAATCACATTCTGAATCGGGAATACAACATCTAAGAATAATTTGTCCGATCCAATCATGGTATAAACCAATCCCTTTGAATCATCATTCAAATTTTTCTCGGATTTTGTGTTTTTCAGATATCCATCATTAAGATTTCCTTCATCTGAATCCTGTGATTCAGACTTACCTTTTGTAGACTCACCTTTCAAAACACTATCAACCACCTTACTTACCACCTCTGAATCATCAGCATCATCAGATTTGGTGTAAGTCACATCGATACTTTCAGGTAATTGGTCAGCTATGTTCAAACCCTTTGCCACCTTTTCCTCATCATAAAAAGTATAATTGTTTCTCAGTGGTGGTGGTACCTGATGAAATTCTGAACCAATACCCTTTTTGCCATTATTAGTATCTTTGTCATTTGGTGTGATGTTGAAAATGCGTTCGAGAATGTATGAAGAGTTATGATAACTTTGAAGTTTTGTAACAATCTTTTCTTTTTCAGCCAAGACTTGTTTAAGATTAGCAATTTCATCAACACACTTGTTCAATTCAATTTGCTTTTCTTTAAACTTTCTTTCATACATTTCTTTAGTGACTAAAGTTTCAGACAATCTTTGATCAAAACTTTTGACTTGGCTTTTCAAAGTATCATAAGCTTCTTGTACTCTCTGACTCGACCATTTTAAAGAATCATACTGTTTTTGTAAATCTTGAAATTTAGATTCTTTTTCAACACAATTGACACATTTTGCTGTACACAGTTGTCGATAAACCTCATTATCCTTTTCAAGACCTTGACATTTCTGTGTCAGTTTTTCAATTTTTATTTTCAAAATTTCTTCTGTTTCAATCATTTCTTTACATTTTGTTGTGAAAACATTTTCAAGTTTAACTATGTCATTGTCTTTTGTTTTTATAATGTCATCTTTTTCAGTACAGGCTTTGCACATTTCTATGCAATTCCTGCACTTGTTTTCTTGTTCATCAACCAATTTGACATTTGATGAGTCAGAAGATTTTCTTACCTCAGTCTCTTTCAGCACCGATTCTTCTGTCTCAGCTTTCTGAACTTCTTCTTTGTTCTCTTCTTTTCCTTCTGTAAGTGCTTTCTCGATCTTCTGTTTTTCTTCAGCTTTCTGTTCCTCTTCAGCAACAGTCTTCGCAACAGCTTTTACTTCTTCAATCACCTTCTTCAATTCTTCTTCTTTTCTCTTCTTCATCTCTACCACCTTCGGTAGACTTGCTTCACAAACCTCTCTTATCTTCTTCTCCAAATCAGGCAAATACTCTTTGTCAGATAACCTTCGTGTGTTGAATGTAGCTTGCCTTGGAAGCAGATTTGTTACAGCTTTGAAATCCACTTTTGATGGGTTAGCAACTGGATTACCCTGTGGATCCATGTAACATTCCAATTCTTCATTCCATCGTTTGGCTCTCTAGGCTTCTTTGAATGGTTCGTTTAATTTCCAATTTCTCATCTTGCATAGTCTACTTTCCACCATCTATCAGGATCGGCATCAGCCACAAATGCATACCCAACAGCATCTTTTTCAGAGCAAACTTGACTCCAGTCGTAACCTTCATCATCATATATAACTGCAAGTGCCCTTGATTTTTCTTCAGGTTGTTTCAATCTTGGTGGCTCAGACTTGTTCTGATGGTAAATCGCTTTCTTGTAATAATCTTCGCTGAACGGGTTTTCAGAATCATCAGCAACATACGCATTTCTGCACTCGCGCTTGAAGTGACCTTTTTGTTTGCATCTGAAGCATGTCACTTTGGATTTATCAAATCCCAGTTTGGTAGATGGTCCACCAATTGACTTTCTCCCCGTGATCTCCATGAACCACTGTGCTCGACGAACCGCACTGGCCATGCACCATCTTATATCTATTAGTTCCATCTCCTCGGGGTCTAATTGATCATAATCTTCTTTCGTCAAATTGGTATTGCCAATATTCCCTGCAACGAGGCTTTCATACGATTCAAGTACAGATGCCAAGAAAACCATCTGTTGTTTTGCCGATTCTTTGCTAAAATTCTGCCCATTCTTCAAATCAACTGCGATATTACACTGGAATAGATTCTTTGAAGCAGATTGGTCTGAAGTGTTTGAAGAAGATCCACTGTGAAAACCACTGTGAAGACTTTCAATGTTCACTGAATTTGAACTTTCTACAGAAAACGCAGTTCTTGGAGATCCAGCCTGTGGTGCATTTCCTCTGTAGTAAAGTTCCACATTCTGCTGATAAGCTGGACTGTTGACTTTGGATCTTTTTATCTCCAACTCATGGCTTTCAAGCCTTTCAATCAGCAAATCCACTTTTAAATCATCAGGCTTGATTGTATTTGTCAGCATTAGAGCAAAGTATTGCCAATCTTGATCATTGGGCATGAATCAAACAATTTATCCACCATCTCTTCTTCAGAGTATTTGATTTCATGTCTGGCCAGCTCCATTTTCAAATGTCCAAATCTCTCGATCATTTTACAAACAGATTCATTTTTCATACAACTGAATAAATCAAACTCTTTACGCAGCAATTTCTTTTTGTTTTTGACAATTTCATTACTTCCTACACACTTTTTCCCTAACGCTTCCCACAAACTCTTTGAAGTTTTCTCTTGTTCAAGTAACGAAATAATATCCTCTCTCACTGACTGTTTGATTAATGTGATCACTTTATATTCAGCTAGAACATTTTTTATGTCTATGTTTGTGAAATCTTTTGGATCGATTAACACTCCTCCCTCTTTCACCGGTTCAATGTATCCATTTGTCAATTTTAACCAGCTTTCAGGAGCGAAAGCTTTTACCCAACCCTCAAATCTGTTTTTCCACCAGTTATAGTCTTCAACTTTCATTAACTTTGGTGGCTTTATTGGCTTCCGTACATGTTCTCAAACTTCAAATTCTCCGAAATCTCTCTTGAATATTCTTTCAACTCAGATCTTCTATCTGTCGATTCGGAAGTGAACGCGTTGTAGAATGTGTTGTAGAACTCTTCACCGTTGTTTGACATCTTTAATCACTTGAAAGTCAATAACCTGAAAGCAAACAAACAAATAAACAAACGATCAGTTTTAAACAAACTGAGTGCCTAAAAGTGAGTGTGTGAAATCAATCTAAGACTCGTTGTCGAAGATTCGCGGAATCGATCCAAAGTTGTTCTGATGAAATCACGGAATGAATGGGCCTGAAAATAGACTGATGTGATACACCTATTGGATGAGCTTAGAACGATTTGGGCCGAGAGTTAAGTAGACTATTATCAATGAAATATTATGATACTCTGGGCCGACAACATCAATATTAATGCAAGACTATCATTTGGCTGCCCAATTTTAATACATCTCATGTAAACAAATAACATGTATTCTGACAACTTCACATGCAATAACCTTCAATGATTGGGCCGCTTTGTTAGACTTAGAGTCTTTTGATCAAATAACATACAAAAGCTGACAGACCCTCAATTTCTATTGGGCCTCCAAAATCACTTAATTCTGACACTTTGTTCTTAAAGTTCAAATGTGGTTGGGCCGTAAATGACAACCAATTACTATGATTGGGCCGCACACTTTTAACACATGGGTCGATAACACTCAATTGATATCACATGAATATGATCTTTCACACTTTAATCACATGCCAAAGCCGACAAATTTATACTTCACATACTTGACTTTCTCAAATATTAAATGAAGTTATCTAACAACCTTATACTCTGATTGGGCCAAACTCTTGTTCAAGACATGTGATTGGGCCTTATATGTTTGATATTAATGATCACATTCAGCCGACAAACTATTTTTTAAACGAATTCTCATTGGGCCGTAACATTACACTTAATAATCACATGGGTTATGAATGAAGATGGCTGACGATTGTGATGTTATTCTATTTCCAATTGGACCAAATTTCACACATGCAGACTCAATGTTAATGGCCGACAACACTCTTTAATTCTAATTGGACCAACAATTACACTATACCGACAACTCTCAATGTGTTACAATATCATTCGGCCGTTGATTTTGATCACATGCAACTTTAAATGTTCAAACAAACTGATGACAAATGAGCGGAACCTGTTTTGGACTAATAAGCGGAACCTGTTTTGGACTTATAAGCGGAACCTGTTTTGGACTTATAAGCGGAACCTGTTTGGACAAATAAGCGAAACCTATTGGACCGAATAAGCAAAACTCTCCTGCTATCCTATGTACACATGAGCGAAACTATGTACTTTTGGAGCGAAACCTCACTAAACTTAGTGTCACAAGAGCGAAACCATGTGGTCCTAAAAGCGAAACCATACAATGTCCGAATAAGCGGAACCACATCCGAAGGTAATTTGGACCATTTTTAGGTCGAATTTTGATATGAAACTTTCAAGGGTTTGTTATTATCCACTAATACACATTCTGTGAAAAATTTGGCCGATTTTAACCGTGGAAACTTGTTCAGATCGAAAAAGAAGGTGTAGAAGACAGAAAACAGATCCAATTGAGCTAAACTCTTCCTCCTGTGCTCTGATACCACTTGTAGTATCTTTGTTGAACCCGAATGAGTCAATCAGAAGAGTTGTGAATCCGATTCAAAGGCGGAATCAGTGAAACGGACGCTCAAACTAATTATAATGCTTCTTTGATTGATTTAACAACGTTTACAACCTGAAAGCAATTTGGCAGCACTTCGTTACAAGTTCCAGATCCGTTACCAAATGAACAACAAGTGCACCTATATATAGTTGGGGAGGTTTCACTTATATGGACATGTCCATATAAGCGAAACTACATGCTATGGTTTCGCTTTTATGGACATTGTCCATATAAGCGGAACCTCTTGCATAACCACTAAATCTCGACTCTCGAACCTCGTGCACTGATTATTCTAATCTATCCTATTCTATTACATGATGCAGGACGAAGTCAATAGACACAATGCACTAACACATCTTTCATGTTTGAAGGTGACTTGATATCCAGGATAGCTTTAATCTGTTCCGGGCTTGCTTCGATCCCCCTTTTAGTCAACCATGTATCCTAGAAACTTTCCTGCCCCCACTCCAAAATGGCATTTGGCAGGATTTAGTTTCATGTTGTACTGGTCCAGGATATCGAATGCTTCTTCAATATCCCGGAGATGATCCTCAGTCGTCTTAGATTTTACCACCATATCATCAATGTATACCTCCATGGTGTCCCCCAGTTTGTCTTTGAACATCATGTTTACCAATCTTTGGTATGTTGCACCTGCATTTTTCAAACCAAAAGGCATAGCAGTATAACAATAAATACCTGCTGGTGTCATGAAAGCAGTATCCTCCTGGTCCGAAGGTTCCATTTGTATTTGCTGAAATCCTGAGGATGCATCCATGAAGGTTAACATTTCATGACCGGCAGTAGCATCCACCATTGAGTCGATATGAGGCAGAGGGAATGGGTCTTTAGAACATGCTTTGTTCAAGTCTGTGTAATCTACACAAACTCTTCATTTCCCATTTTTCTTTTGCACCACAACTACATTTGCTAGCCATTTGGGAAATTTGACTTCCCTAATCATCTTACTCTTTAATAATCTTTCGACCTCTTCCTGAATGATTGCATTCCGTTCAGGAGCAAACTTCATTCGCTTGAAAGACCTGTCAATTCCGAGCTTGTGAGTTATAATATCCTTGGAAATACCTGTCATATCCTCATGTTTCCATGCGAATGTTGACATCCTGCATTTCAAAAAGTTAGTCAATTGGTTTTCAATATCCTGAGGGATATTGGTTCCTACGAGAACTAAGATATCTGGATTATCCTGATCAAGGATAATTTTCTTAACATCCTGCTCTGAAGCCTCGAAGATATCCTGGGTTCGCATCTTTAATTTCTATCCTGCTTTAGGCTTTGTTGAAGATTTCATCGAAGAAGAATAACACTCCTTTGCTTCTTGTTGATCACTTTCCACCTTGACAACCCCCCAAGGGCTAGGGATCTTGATACATTGATGATAGGTTGATGGCATAGCTTTCATATCATGGATCCATGGCCGCCCAATATAATATTGTAGCAGGATAAAGAGTCCATGACACAGAAGCGTTGCATTGAGTTGACTCCTTCAACATAAACTGGCAGCTTTATCTCTCTCACAGTATTCCTGGCCTCTCCACTAAACCCGATAAGTACAGTAGATTTTGAAGTGATATCCATTAGGGAAACATTCATCCTTTTCAGTGTTTCTAGCTGAATAATGTTGACAGAGCTGCCATTATTCACCAGTATCCTGCGCACAAAGTGATTAGCAATATATAAAGTTATTACCAAACCGTCATGATGGGGATCCTGGACAGTATCCCTGTCATCACTGTCAAACATTTTCACTTTATCGGTCATGAGGGTTGTTGTCTTGGTCGGCTTATCTCCCCTTTCTGCCTTAGCTTCCTTTGCACGTCTTTTTGCTGCAGAAAAAGAGGTTCCACAGATATCGGATCCTCCTGAAATAAAGTTAATTATCTTGGCATCCGCAGGAGGTGATGCTGCTCGTTCAGGATCCTTCTCAGTATCCTGACCCTTATTCTTCTTTCTTCCCAGGAGATCCTTCAGATATCCTTTGCTTGTGAGATAGCTTATTTCCTTCCACAGAGCAATGCAATCTTCAGTAACATGTCCAAAATCCTCATGGAAGGCACACCACTTGGATTTATCCTTCCAATCAGCTTTCTGTTGGTTCTTCCTAGGCCACCTCGCTTTGTCTCCCAAACCCTGCATAGCATACATCAGTTCAGGTATATTAACAGATAAACAATATTCTGACAACTCAGGATACTCCTCAGGATCCTCGTCTTCAACAACATTCACTTTCTTGTTGTCATTCCTGCCATATGGATTAGAGCGATATGGTTTGTATGAGGATTCTGACTTCCTGTTAGTTGATTCATAGGTTGAGGATGAATTCATCCTCTCTTGCATCTTTTTGTCATCTTCCAGCTGAATATATCTTAAAGCCCTGTTTCGAGCCTCATCCAGGTTCCTGCAAAGATTCATTACAAATTCCTGATAAAATTGGGAGTCCTTTTGCAACCCCATTTTGAATGCCTGCACAGCTGTTACAACATCAAGGTGTGGGATATCCATAGATTCCCTGCTAAACTTGTTCACATAATCCCTCAAGGATTCCTGAGGTCCTTGAGTTATCCTGTAGAGATCACTTGCTAGTTTTTTAAAACTTCGACTGCAAGAAAATTTACTATTAAACAAATTGACTAAATGAGTAAACAATGTAATTGAATGAGGTGGAACATTTAAGAGCCATTTTAAGGCTGATCCTGTCAAAGCAGAGCAAAAACCCTTGCAGAGGCATGCTTCCTTGAGATTTGGGGGGATAGGATTAATTTCCATCCTTTCCCTATACTGAGCAATATGCTCTTCAGGATCCGTAGTTCTGTCATAGAGCTTCATGTTGGGGGTTTGAAATCTTTTTGGGATTTCAGCGTCACAAATAGGATATGCAAACTGGGATATCCTGTGGCTGTCTTAAGACACTTCTAGAATTGGCTGGACCACCCCAGGTACACTGGATATCATGTCCTTCAATTTCTGAAGCTCCCTAGAAAATGCTGATGTCATGCCTGCATCCTGCAAAGATCCAAGACCATTAGTAAAAAGAGTATTAGTATTATTAGACATGTTACCAATCTGAGGATTCTGGCCATATCCTGAAGCATATCCCGAGCTTCTCACAGTTAACACCCTGACCGAAGAGGGTATCTCAGGAGTATGATTCTGAATATGGCTAGGCACAATATTGCCTTTGTTATCCTCGGTATACACTGCCGAACTAAAGTTCAAAGCCCTGGGCTGCAAGGGAGTGACGGTATACTCAGCAGGCCTGCTCGAGCTGGATTTCAAGAGTTGTATATCTCTCATCAGCATTTGATTTGTTTCCTATTGCTGCTTCATCTGATCCTGTATACTACCAAACAAAGTCAGAATTTCATCATTAGAAGCCAAAATAGGAGTACCCCCTGAGACAGCAGATCCTTGAACATTCTGATTGGGAATAACATCCCGAGCCACATAAGTTTTAGTTCTTCTTGGAAGATCCTAAGGCTGTGATGAGGCTTGCATCCTTGGAGGGCGTGGAAGTATCGAACCAATTGTTGCAGAGGTTGTAGCAAACACGGTAGAAGAGCTCATGTTTGATCTTGAGGCCATTGAAAATAGTGTAGCAAAAAGTTTTGAAAATAGAAAACCAAGTAGTGATTTTGCAAAATCTTTTAGTAGAAATAGCACCACTTGCCCCACGGTGGGCGCCAAATTGTTTTGGTCAAAAATTACCTAAGTAATTAAGTGATCAAACTAGTTAAGTGAGGTAGTGTGCTAGAAGTATTTGAAAAATATATGTTGATTAAGTTGTTAACAAAAACAGTTTTCAGGATATCGAGCTGTATCTACAATCAAACATTGAGCAAAAAGGTAAAGGTTGACACGGGATGTACGAGGAAAGCCCTTGATCAATCTAGATCGCCGGCACAAAACCTCGGGAGCTGACAATCGTAGCTGCCTTGTTCTTCTTATTCCTTCAAATTTCAGGATGCAATGCAGGATATGATGCGGATCAACTAGGTGTTATAATGCGATTTGAATACAAGTGTAAGTGTTTTGTGAGTGATTGCAGCTAGTAGAGAGCAAGAGTGTTCGAGAAATTGTGTTTGTTCTATCTGATCCGATCAATCCTATTTATAGTAAAACGGAACTAACAAACTAGCCTATAAATCCGGGATATAGCGAATATTCCCTTTATGAACGTTGTAGTCCAGGTCTTCCGGCTTCAACGTTCCTATTTCAATAGATTAGCCCGAGTCTTCTGGAGAACAAGTCCATCCGAACGTTATACGCCTGCTTCATTAATTTGCATGTGAACTAATTAGTTAACATCAGGATACTGCATCAGGATGTTACCGATATCCTGATCCTATATCCTGATCACAATAAAAAGAACTAAATCAGAATATTGTCCAGGAGATATGGGCAGAAAACCACCCATAACAAGAATCCTAACTTGGGTTCTCTGGTATTGTCTATCCTTAGTTTTATTTATTTCACTAATTACATCATATGCTTTCCAGCTAAGGATTTATGATCCATATTCATAGAGACAATTGAAGTGTTCTCTAAAACCCATTATCTCCTGACTTTTAACAACTTAAGATTACCTAAGTTTTTGTTAAGGAAAAGTGATGATGATTGCAAACAATATACTTGGATATGGAAACATAAGCATAACAAGTAAAAGACTTTAAGGATAAATGTACAACACCAACCATAGCCAAACTTTTAATTTAAACCCGTTAATATGTGCCAAAAGTGCCCGACCTGGACTTCACCAGCAAAACGTGGACCATCCACCCAGGCCGGACAGGGTTATCTAACTATTTTGGTCAAAAATCAGACTAGGATAATGCAACCAAATCTTATTTTGTGAGGTGTGATTCTTGAATTGAATAGAGAATGTATGAACAAACTCTAAAGGAAAGGAACGAGTGACACAATGATTTATACGAGGAAAAAGCCCTTGATCAAGAGATGATCTCCGGCATAAAAAACCTCGGGTGATGGAAACTACCGATCACCAACTATAATTAATCAAATGATCGTTACAACTCGGGATGATAACAAGCTTGTAACAAGGATCACTAGTGTATAATGTGTGTATAATCGCCAAAAGTTTCCGAGAGCTTTCAAGTGTGTAAGTGTGTTTGCTAATTGTTCTAATTCAAGCTTATTATCCCCTTTAAAATAGAAATAATCCAAATAACAAACTATCCACTAAATGTGCAAGCTACCCACGACTTCTAAAATGATCATTAAGCTATGCACGTGCAGAGTATTGAGGGCATATTCCCCAACAATATCGGCAAGACCAAGTCCCACTCGTTCATTCCTGTAAAACAAGCTTAAATACAATGGAAACAACCGTTAGTGTTAGGATAACAATGAGGATCCTGGATCCTTAATCCTGCAACGTCTTCTGAGGATCCTTAATTCAAACAGAATTGAGGATCCGTGATCCTGGCTGCACTTGTGAATCCGTGATCCTTAGGTTTAGAAAATCCATCCCTAACAATTGCCCCCAAAATATGAGGAATAATATATAACTTAATGAGTCATATTTTTGATCTTATCTGCAACGAACTAAATATCGTTAATATAGCCATTAGAGCAGGACTAGCCGTTACACATCATGAGTCAGCGAAGTGACAACCTACAGAATCATCATTATATATAGGTAAGAGATAAGGATCAATTTGCATTTAAATTCGAGCGATACTTCCCTTTAAATCCTCATTCAAAGATCAGAACAGGTATCTCTCTTCTCCTTCTCTCTTCATTTTCTTACTCTGATCTTTTTTTTTATCACCACCCATGGCGAAAATGGTTCTTCGATCCTCACCAGCCAAGGATCCAAAGAAGGATGATTCCTTGAAAAGCCAAGGGATCATCAAAAACCCCTCATCTGAGCTATGCCGCTTCACTGACCCGGAGATTGATCGAGTTCGCTACTGTTTCCCAGCGGATACCGTTTTCAAACCTTTCGACTCCTCCGTGAAAAGTGACTCTGTCTCCGACACTTGGGTTGATTTTCCGGACACTCCATTCTTGATAGGATTCTCTTATCCTTTCCCTGCCTTTACCCAATCTTTCTTTACACTCACCGGTATGTGCTGTATCCAGGCCATGCCGATGATGTGGAGGGTTCTGCATACCTTAGAAAACATCATTGAGCAGGAAGGTATAGAGATAGGAATGTCAGAACTGGCTGAGTTGTATAATCTTGTGAGCCATGGTTCACACCGTTTCTTGTTCAAACATAAGCCTGGTGATCCTCATCCAATCCTTAAGACCACAAAGAATCATACCCACTGGAAAAACCGTTTCTTCTTTGTTAAGAGAGATTCTATTCCAGACGGGAAAGATCTCCCCAAAGAGTGGACCACCCATGGTAGGATATAGGATCCTTATAGAAGGATCATAGGATGACTCTGTTTCTGTTGAGGATAACTGATCCTTTTCTGTCTTTTTGTGCAGCTATCTCAGTTTCTCATCTCATTCAGTCCCCTGCAACAAAGAACAAATCGCTGCCTTTTGGAGCCTTGATCCTGCAGTTAGAACATTCCAGGCCAACACAAAGGATCCACAAGAAGTATCCTCTAGTTCAGTCACCATGTCAAGTAAGTATTTACATTTATGTATGATTAAATAGATATAGATTAAGGATACTTATCTGTTGTTTGCCATTTGTAGGTGCTGGAAAGTCCTCGAAATCAGCCTCTCGCTTCAGTGTCAGTGATCTTGATGCTGTTGCCGCCTGATCTGACAAGAAACAAATTGCTACTAGCCCTAGCATCCCAATTCCTAAGGCTGTCAGCACCAAGGGCAAAGGTGGAAAGAAGAGAAAAACCGCTGACACCCTTGAAGGCCTGCCCCTCATCCGACATCAGTTTGTGGAATACTTCTCTGAGGTAAGGATCCCTGATCCTTAAATCTATCCTGCCCATTTGAGGATAGCGGATCCTGAATTGTATCTTTCTTTTTTGCAGAAATTTGCTGAGATCCGGATGCTCTTTGATTCTTATGCTGACGAGGCTGAACAGAAGCAGCTGGACTTCTAGAAGATGTATCTGGCTAAGGATCAGAAGATTGCCTCCCTGGAAAATGAGGTTAACTTGGTGAAGTGGGAACTGGTCCTGGCTCACATTACTTCTGATCAGGAGAAGGCTGAAGTGATGGAGGGTGCTAAGCTTTCTGCCGCAATTGCTATGCTCAAGATCAGGCTTCAAATGGCGAAGGAGGCTGAGGATACTAACTTCGACAGGACTGCCTGGGACCAAGAAGGCTGGAAGGCCAAGCTAGCTGAGCTGGACGATGAAGAGGAGACTGAAGAGGTTCCGGCAATTGAGGCTAGTGGCAGCGGGTTGAAGGATAAGGCTGAGAATGCAGCGGCTGGTGGTGATGATGATGCAGCGAAGGTGTAGGCTGCAACAATGGGCGATGATGGATTTATCTAGACACGGCTGGGGCCCATTTTTTATGGTTTGGTAGTTTTTTTGATTGTTGATGTTTTTCTTGAACAATGGTTGGTCTGTACTTAAACAATAGTAATTAGGTTTAAGGATCACTGATCCTTCAGACAATAGGTAGGATAACAAATGGTGGAGGGATCTCTGTTTGGGGGATGAAGCCATTGTGATCCTGCCGTCTTTTCATTCCTGCACTTATCAGAACTTATTATCATGGACACCCTTTACCTACCCCAGCGGACGGGCCACGGATTGCTGGTAGATGCTTGGGGTAGGTAATTTTGACAACCTTTAGAGGGTTAACTTTTTGCTAAATAAATAAAAGCTTAATCTTTTGACTACCTCATGTGTTGTTATATTTGTGAATACTATACCTTTCAATTGTTATGATACATTTTGTTTGAATTCATGAGTTAAGAACAAAAGTTTAGTAGATTATGTCAAAAAATTTAGGATATGATCAAGGATCAAATATCCTATAATCGAAAAATTCAAAAAGTGATGTAACTTAAGGATCATGTGTGTTGTTGTCAAAGAATACGGGTCACTTAGATAAATAAAGAATAAAGTGAAGGTAAATAAGGATCATAAATGAGAATCCAAGTTAGGATCCTAAACTCTGTTGGGATTGAACCCTATCAGAGGAACAGATAATGTAAAGCCAAAACCTGATCACAACAATGGATTCACAATAAGCAGAAGTTTACTCTAAACTCTCCCCTTGACAGTGGTTATCTAACAGCTGATGGATCTTAAGTGCTGCTCAACTACAACAACTGATAAACCAAACTCTGATGATTATCCAACGACTGCTGAAGACAAACATTGATGCTCTATCTACTGTTGTTTCCTAAGTACTGCTGAAGACTCAAGCACCGCTCTCTCAAAGACTGATCACCTTTGAAGAATGCACTGAAGATTCAACATCTGTGCTCAGGCTACAACAATGGAACGTGAAGCAGTAGTTTTCCTTAGTTTTGCTTTTTACTACTTATCAGATGTTACATGTCAGTAGTTTGTATAGAACAGTGTTTATAGTTTGTTAGGTCGTTAGATGTCACTATCATGGTGACGTCAGCTGAAGCTCATCAGTAGTTTGGTTTGCCTATAAATATGACAGTATTCTGTACTGTTATACTTGATCGTTTTGAGTGAGTTGTTCTCCTCAATTCAATCCTTTCATCTTGTGCAACCAGCTCTGGTGTATCAGGCTGAGGGGGAGTTTAGATTGTAAGCTTGCATTGTAATCTTTTGCTTTTATGTAAATCTTTTGACTCAATGAAAAGCAATTGTTTATCAATCTATACTTTCCTTTGATTGTGTTTACAAAGTTTGCTACTCATTTCCGCTGCACTTATATCATTTCATTTGTTCTGATTAATCGTTTTATGCAAACAAACACAATCATGACGGCCCCAGATCCTAACAATTGGTATCAGAGCTTGGACAGTCAAATTCGATCTAACAATCAATTTGACATAACAGTTCAGCTCAAAAGTTATTGCTACTAAAGGATTCGTTGTATTCAGTTGAAAAACAGAGTAACGAGTGAATCATGGTCAAAATGGTTATTCAAAAACTCTGTAAATCAACCAAGATGTCATATGACACACAAATCTCACACAACAAGTGTGTTCATGCATATGTCACTCATAGTTTTCAAATCTGTAAAATATCTGATAAACTATGGGATCATTCGATGTTTTCAAAATTGATTTCAATTGTTGTTTTGATATTTGTGATGTTTTCAATAAACACTAAAGTATGGACCTCAGTTCAGCAAAATTTGTGTTCATCTAAAACACTAGAGTACTGCTGACATAGAAAAGAGGGAATAAAACTTTAGTCAAAATCTCTCATGTGCTCAAAGGCAAGTTGAGTACCTTCAAAAGGACCAAATCGACTTTGTCTAAAACACATTGAGAAAATAAGGTGTCAAAATTGTCCTAATCATAGGTAATGTGAGATCTGTAATAAAACATGATCGAATATGGTCAGATCTCTCAAAACATTGCTTCAAAGTAATTATGGACAAAGTATGTTCAAAATATAATCTCCTAGTGAGTATTTCTGAACATATGAATAAAAAGGGTAAAACGGGAAAAAGAGAATGAGCAAATCTCAAAGTGTGGCTATCTCAAAACTTTTGAAATCAAAAGAAAAGAGTATAAGCATAAAACACTGTTAAGGTTAAAATTAGATCATCAGTGGTCATCATGCAACTGTGTGCATTCATCAATGCAGAAATTGTTCTGGTAGCAATGGCATCTCCAGTGATTATGCTTAAAAGAAACTTTCAATCAATTGACAAGTAAATGACCCAAACAATGGTCAAAATAACTTGAGAATAATATGATCATGAATTTACTGGAAAATTGTCGGATCCTTTTGATTATTTTCAAAACTTCCTTTGATTTTTGTTAAGGTGTTTTCCTCTAAAATAAAAACCAGATGTAGTTTATTTTTTTAAAAAAAATATATTATGATCTTTTACTCATTTTTATAGTAAAAGTTCATATCTGGTAAGGATGTAATTTCCTTATTTTTGTGTGAAATTACTATCCCTAAATCTAATCAAAAGGAAATGGCACACATATCAAGATCATGTTAAGCTCAAGATAGGTTTTCACTGATCATAAATTGATTGCAAATTGATTTAGACTACTGAGATACTCATGTTCTAGTTACAGTAATTAGACACAAAATGAGCAGCTCTAGTAGAAATGTCTTCATCATCTGGGATGCTAAACCACTGTCTGAAAAATAGACAGATGGTAAAACCTTGAACAAAATTTCTGAAGATAACTGCTGAAAATTTAATCTTGATATTATACATCTAAACTGTGTGGTGTTAAGAATAGCATTTCTGGTAATCAACAGATCATAGACAAGAGGTTGTGCTTTTACAAGAACAAATCATTTTCTACATCTGAACAAACAGGTGCTAAAAGTATTTGTCAAAAGTCAAAACATTGTTGCACAAACAGTTGTTAAACATATGATCCTCATTGGTTTTTATCCACTGCTGTATCTAAAATGCTGTTGTGCCTCAACATCTGCTCTATAAAGTCTGTCCACTGCTAAAGTGTCAACCTCTGTTCTTCAAAAACACTGATGTTTAAAATCATTGTTTCATCCACTGATACATCCACTGTTTCACTTTTTTTACCGTTGTAACTACTGATGCTTGATCCATCAGTAGTTGTTAAAACAACTATCTTCCATCATTTACCATTTAATCAGATGTTTGACCCGTGGTCAGTTTTTAGCCTTCAGATCAAAATAACTGCTGCCACATCAGCAATCACTTTTTCCCTAAATAAAACCCTGATTAAATCCAAACAGAGGATTACACTGTCGAATTGAATTCCAAACATTCTCTTCACAAAGCAGTTTCCCTCTCATAACTCCAAAAAATATTCTTCGATCTTCTTCATCAAAAATGATGAAACCAAAATCAAAAACAAAATCAAAACCATCATCTTCCTCCACAACAGCAGATGCCACTCAAATGGCCGCTGAAACACCGGAGATTCGCTACAAAGCTCCACACAACTATGTAGGTATACTCACAAAACCTACCGATAATCACACCTTCGACTCCATCCTTGACATCCTTTCTGCATCAAAGTACAAAACTTTGATAACAGCAGACGCTCCTATTTACCTTGATACCCAGAGAGAGTTCTGGAAAAATGCCACCCTTGAAAAACAAGGAGATATCATCGCCGCCATCAACTCCTCGATACAGAGTAAGAAAGTACAAATCTCACCAAAATCCATCTCTGAAACCTTTAAACTCGATGATTGAAAGGAAAAACCTCATTTACTAAAGACGAGTTGGTAAAGGATTTCATGAACAGGGGCTATGCAGAACAACCAAATAGGGATACCCTACAAAAGGGTTACTTCCCTTCTGCACCCAGATTTTTATTCCACACACTGCTCATGTGTGTCTCTAATAAAACAACGTCTTTTAATGAGATACCAACAAAAATCCAATGCCTGGGGTATGCAATTTTAAACGATAAAAACTATAACTACTCTCAGGAAATATTTGATGATTTGGTAAAGAACGTTGATAATAAAGCATTTCTGCTCTTTCCAAGATTTCTAAGCTACTATTTTAAACAAAAATTTGTAGAGAAAGATGCAGAATTGCCCAAACAAGGTGTCTCATTCAAAATAAACTGTTTAACAATTGAAACATTTTCAAGAATGATGGCACCAATAAAATTAAAAACAAAGGAGGCTGAGCAGGTTCTAGAAACTGCTACTGATCCTCAAGCAACCACTGCTGAGCCCACTGCTCCAGGTGATCAAAGTAGCACACCCACTGCTTTGAAACCAACACCTGCCACCAAAAAGACCAAAAGAAAAACATCCAGAAAACCCACCAAACCACACCAAAGGCAACTCTGGAAGATGAGATCCCAGAGTCAATGCCAGTGACAACACAAAAGTCACAAGAAACCACTGCTGCTACTTCCTCACAGCAGTTGGAAGAAAGATCTCAACCCCAACCTAAAACTCCTCCTGCATCCTCACAAAAGGATCAGGGTGTAAGCACAGGGACACCAAATTATGAAGCTCTGTATCCACTCGGATCCATCTTCCACAGTCCTGATCCCAAGGACATGTCTCTTTCAACACCCATACCCTCACCAATCATATTGCCACAATCAATAATACCCCTGTTGCATGCAGTTGATATGGCACAGACACAAACCAGTTCCTCTCTATCACCTATTACTGAGAGTATACCTCCACAAGTGACTGGGTCTGATGCTCATACCTCTGCTAACCCAGCAACAGCTGAGGAGGTTACACCCCCTGAGTTTCAAGTAACTCTCGGTGGTAGTTCAAGTGGAGCAGCAACTACAACTGATGGATCAACAGATCTTCAGTTGGACAGTTGTTACATTACTAAGACTCCCTTGAAGGCAATTTCTTCCATGGCAACACCGGTAACCACCAGTGAGTTATCTTTAACTGCTGGTAACATCAAAGGATTATCGAGTGCTGAAGAAAGAAGTCCCAGTACCAAGAAAAAGGGGCATCAATAGATGACTTTTGGGCCACAGTTCCTAAGTCACACATTGATACAACCACTGCTGGTGGGGATTCAGATGATCCTGTTAATTCAGGTGATGATTCAAAATACAACGAATTGACGGCCAGAGTTGAAAATCTGGAATCTTCAGTTGCAGAGATAAAAGATATGGTGCAGCAGCTGTTAGAAGCTCAAAAAGCCCAATCGTCTGCCCCTCCTGCTCAAGCACCTGCTCCACAAGCATTTGCTGTAAATGAGCTTTGGAATATCTTCCAGTCCATGCTTGAACAACAACAACAAATGGCTGCTAAAAAGCATGCTAATCAAGTACAAATGTTGACCAACATGGTGGAATCTCGGTTCAAAGACACTCAAGCAGACATCAAGGCTATAAAAGCTAGCATACAAAAGACTGCTCAGAGTGAGAAAGTTCCATCTGCCATCTTCTTCAAGGATACACCCCTGGCAGATAATGCCAAAAAGGGGGAGAAAACCAAGCTGAAAAAGAAAGGTATAGAAGAACGGATATACAGTGAACCAGAAAAACCCAAAACCTCAAAAACTTCAACAGCTGATACAACAGTAGTTACAAAAACTGCTGACAGTAGCCAAACAGCTGCCATATCATCAACACACACACCACCACAACTACAGTTCCACCACCACCACCTGTGTCCACAGCACAAAAACCTTCATCAAAACCAACAACCACCAAACCATCATCATCTAAAATCATAACACCACTGCCTCATGCCATAAAGCAGAAGACAGCAGATGTTACAACATCTGCTGTAATGACAACAGTGATTGAAACACCAGTTGTTTCAACCACTGTTAGTCAATCACAATCACAAACCACTGCCATCAAATCTCAAACCACTGATCCACCCAAAACATCATCAGCCTCTCCTACATTAAAAAGGAGAAGGGTTTTCATTCCTGATGATGATTCACCACCACCATCACCACCATCCCCTGCTCAAAAGCAGAAGACATCTGCTGACATATCAGCAGTTGTAATGACAACAGTGGATGAAATACCAGTTGTTTCAACCACTGTTGGTCAAAAATCCACCACTGATCTCATCACTCCAACACCACAACCTACAAAGCTTTTCAAAAGAAAAAGAGAAACAGCACAGGCTGCTGATGAAAAGTATGATCCTGTTGCGGCTAAGTATCCATTGGAATTAGAAGCTGTGAAAAATGAGATGAAGCAGTTTTACACCATAGATGATCTTACAAAAAGGAAATTTCCTTCTCTCATAGGTTTCATAATTCCAGAAAACATGAATGAATATCTTGAAACAAAAGCAAGACAAGCAAGGATAAGAGCCAAAGTTGAATGCAAGGATCAAGGCGATAAAGCCATTCTGGAAAGAAGGGAATTCCTGCTCAACAAGGTCAAGCAAATAGCAGAATATGCAAGTGAATTGAACAAAGAGGTGTCAAGTTTATTTCCTGAAGCAGAACAACGAAATGAATTAAGAAAGGAATATCTTGCATACATAATGAAAGAAAAGTTCTATTTTGCTGAAGAAACAGAGTTCAAAGACTGGCCAATCATTGCATTGAAGCTTGAAGCTGACAGAATTGAAAAGATTAAACTTGATCCACGGAAGAAAAAGACAGCTTCAAATTGGAATAAATACAACAAATTCATAGCTGATCTTATTTCCGAGCATAAAAGAAAGAAGCAGGAGTTGGTGGATGGAAAGGTGGATACTGCGGAGGCCATAGCAAAATGGTCAAAGCAGCAAATTGAGGAAGCTTATGAAAGGCTTGAGAAGCAGAGGTTGAAAGCCTCTAACCCTCCCAAAAAGTCTGACTACAAAAAGCTGCAGGAGCAAGTCAAAATTTTTGAAACACATATCAGCACAGCAGAAGATTTTGTCACAAAATTGAGAAAAGAAAAGAAAGAAATGCTATCTGCTGGAGTAGAAAAGAACAAAGAAGCTGAACAGATAGAAGAAGCTATGAAGAAAATAGCTTCAGATAAAGAAAGATTGGCAAAACTACAAGCCCTTGCCAAAAAGGTCAAAGTAGTAAGCCAAAAGTCATCAGCAGGTGTCATAAACAGTGAGCTGATTGACAAAGAAGTTGAAGCAGACATAGTTGCAGCCAATAAGATTATTGAACAAGCATTCATACGAGTGTCTGAAGCTCATGATACTGCTCTGCACTTCTTTTCCAGGCCAATCATTCCAAGTTCATCAGTAAATAAACCTCTCCCAAGAAACCCATTTGGTTTTAAAATACTAAAGTGGCTCTCTGATCAAAAGACCCATGTATTGACTCTGATCAGAACCAATGGAGAAGTGAGACATATATCAAGGAATCAAGCACTAGGCCTAAGTGTTGAAGATCTACAAGATCTCCTTGAGCTCTCACTGTGCAGGGATGAGGATGATACAAGTTCCAAAGAATTTGAAGAAGAATTTAAAAGAAAAGCAAAGGAACGTCTGATGAAGAATAAAGATCCTGAATAAAGACAGGTTTTGCCATTATCTGTTCCAGGGAGAGATTGTTGGGATTGAACCCTATCAGAGGAACAGATAATGTAAAGCCAAAACCTGATCATAACAATGGATTCACAATAAGCAGAAGTTTACTCTAAACTCTCCCCTTGACAGTGGTTATCTAACAGCTGATGGGTCTTAAGTGCTGCTCAACTACAACAACTGATAAACCAAACCCTGATGATTATCCAGCGACTGCTGAAGACAAACATTGATGCTCTATCTACTGCTGTTTCCTAAGTACTGCTGAAGACTCAAGCACCGCTCTCTCAAAGACTGATCACCTTTGAAGAATGCACTGAAGATTCAACATCTGTGCTCAGGCTACAACAGTGGAACGTGAAGCAGTAGTTTTCCTTAGTTTTGCTTTTTACTACTTATCAGATGTTACATGTCAGTAGTTTGTATTGAACAATGTTTATAGTTTATTAGGATGTTAGATGTCACTATCCTGGTGACGTCAGCTGAAGCTCATCAGTAGTTTGGTTTGCCTATAAATATGACAGTATTCTGTACTGTTATACTTGATCGTTTTGAGTGAGTTCTTCTCCTCAATTCAATCCTTTCATCTTGTGCAACCAGCTCTGGTGTATCAGGCTGAGGGGGAGTTTAGATAGTAAGCTTGCATTGTAATCTTTTGCTTTTATGTAAATCTTTTGACTCAATGAAAAGCAATTGTTTATCAATCTATACTTTCCTTTGATTGTGTTTACAAAGTTTGCTACTCATTTCCGCTGCACTTATATCATTTCATTTGTTCTGATTAATCGTTTTATGCAAACAAACACAATCATGACGGCCCCAGATCCTAACAAACTCTTAATCAAAATAACCATAAGACAAACCTTAATAAAAGGTTAGGATCAAGGATCCTTAGTTGTTTACCTTCAAAAACCTAAAATGGAACATAACTTGGGACTAAGCTAGTCATAAGAGAAGAGTTAGCAACTGGGGACAAGCCCAACAATCTGGGGACAAGCCCAATAAACTAGGGACAAGCCCAAAAAGTGGGGACAAGCCCAATAAACTAGGGACAAGCCCAAAAAAATGGGGACAAGCCCAAAGGATCTTGTGTAAACTGGAGTATGGCCCTCACTGGCGACTATCCAAACTTAGTGACATGAAGATGCCAAAACCTTAGCTAACGTGAAAATGTTAGAAACCTTAGGAACGGATGTATGGTACGTCTACCATTATACATGGGATTCTGAATACAGCCAGTACAATGAAATTGTCAGCCCCTGAAGCGGGTACTGGTCCCATTGCCTTGAACTGCACCAGGATCATCGTGCGCTACTGGCGAAACTGGGGACAAGCCCAAATACTGGGGACAAGCCCAAAAAACTGGGGACAAGCCCAAAAAACTGGAGACTTCTGTGGATACTTGATCCTTTCTCAAGGATACATCAATCTTCTGCAAAACTCAGAACTACTCCTTGTAAACAAATTAATTAAAGAAGTGGATAAATTGAATTTAGATCATTACCAGAGTGAGGATCATCTATCCTCTGAGGATCCTTTATGGACATTGGACAAAAAGATAGCTAAGGATCCTGGATCCTTATTACATGAAATATCTCTTTAAGTGGACAGCATTCCAAGCTCTTGGTAGCAAATCACCTTCCATTGTTAATAATCGATATGCCCCCTTTCCTGCCTCAGCTTCAATAAGATAGGGACCTTCCCACTTAGGTGCTAACTTGCCATCAGCAGGATTGGTGGTATTTTTGAATACTTTCCTCAACACCATATTGCCGACTTGAAACTTTATGGATCCTTACATTTTTGTTATAAGCTCCAGCCATCCTTTGTTGATAATTAGCCATTCTTATCCTTGCCAAATCCCTGAGTTCTTCTATGGTATCCAAATCTTGAACCAAGTTTTCAGCATTTCCTTCAGGATCACAGATGCTTGTTCTTGCAGTGGGAACCACCATTTCCGTAGGGATCACTGATTCTGCTCCAAACACTAAAGAAAATGGAGTCTGGCCAGTAGCATTCTTAGGGGTTGTTCTATCAGCCCATAGTACATAAGGTAGTTCTTCTGCCCATTTTCCTTTCTTGGATCCACGCTTCTTTTTCAAGTTGTTGATGATGATCTTGTTGGATGATTCTACCTAGCCATTAGCTTGTGGGTGGACTGGTGTTTATGTTATCATCTTAATCCCCCAGCTGTCACAAAAGTTAGTTGTTCTACTCCCAATAAATTGGGATCCATTATCACAAACAATTTCAGAAGGGATACCAAATCTGGTAATAATGTTTCTTTTAATAAAGGATATCACTTCTTTTTCTCTGACTTTAGCAAATGCTTCAGCTTCTATCCACTTGGAGAAGTAATCAATCATAGCAAGCATGAACACTTTTCCACCAGGTGCCTTGGGAAGTTTGCCAACTATATCTGTTTTGGTCAAAAATCAAGCAAAGATAATGCAACCAAATCTTTATGTGTGAGGTGTGATGCTTGAATCAATGAACAATATTGAGGATCACTCAGAAATGTAATGAACAAGTGACACAATGATTTATTCGAGGAAAAAGCCCTTGATCAAGAGTTGATCTCCGGCATAAAAAACCTCGGGTGATGGAAACTACCGATCACCAACTTAGATTAAACAAAATGTGTGTTACAACTTCGGATGATAGCGAGCTAGTTACAAGGATCACTAGAGTGAAATGTGTAACAATGATGTGTAATCGTTGAGCAGAGTGTTGTAAACTGATGAGAGCAGTATGAGTGTGTGTGTGTGTGTGTGTGTTTAGCCAAAAATACACAAGTGTTCTAATCTAGCTCACTATCCCCTTTTAAATTTAGTAAATATCTATAATAACTAACTATCCGCAATTCATGCCCTCTCCCCACGATCTCCATAACGTTCACCATGGTCAAGCACGTGCGGAATAAAAGAGAATATGCTCCACAGAATATCGCCATGACCAAGTCCAAGCACGTACTCCTGCAAAACAGTTCCATATTCAAAGTAGAAAATTGTTAGTGTAAGGATCACTATGATGATCCTGGATCCTGATCCTACAATACTCTCTGAGGATCACCAATTCAGACAGAATCAAGGATCCTTAAACCCGACAGCAATTGAGGATCACTGATCACAGGAAAATCTTCCCCTAACAATTGCCCCAAAAATACAAGGAGTAAAGATGTAAATAAGGAGTTGTATTTTCTGTTCTTATCCACAACGAATCAACGGATAACTAGCCGTTGTAAGCGGACTAGCCGTTACCATCATGTCGTCACTGGGGTGACTACCCTGCAAGATCATTATTATAAATTGAAGTTAGGGATAGGGATTAATTTGCATTTAAATTCAAGAAAGACTCCCTTTAAATCCACATTCGAAGATCAAGCAGGTATCTCTCTTCCTCTTCTCCCTTTACGTTTTCTTTTCCTGTTTATCTTCTTCCCTACCATCATGACCAAGATGATGCTAAGATCCTCCCCGGCTAAGGATCACACAAAAGACAGTCCTCTTAAGAGCCAGGGGATCATCGAATATTCCATGAAAGAACGATGCTGCTTCACTGATCCACAAATAGACAGAATCCGTCACTGTTTTCCGGCGAGTACCGTTTTCAAAACCTTTGACCCCACCACTCTGAGCGATTTTATTTCCGAAACCTGGGTAGCTTTCCCGGTCACTCCATTCACAATAGGATACACATACCCATTCCCTGAATTCACCTAGTCTTTCTTTTCCCTCACCGGCATATCCTATATTCAAGCTATACCAATGATGTGGAGGGTCTTGATCACCCTTGAAAGAATCATTGAGCAAGAAGGCATTGATCTGGGAATGTTGGAGTTGGCAGAGATGTACAACCTAGTGAGCCACGGATCCCACCGATATTTATTCAAATACAAACCCTTTGAAGAACACCCCATCCTCAAAACCACGAAGAATGATACCAACTGGAAAAGGCGGTTCTTTTTCGTCAGGAGGGATACCATCCCAAACGGAAAAGATTTGCCAAGGAAGTGGGCCACCCATGGTAGGATAGAGGATCCTTAGAAGGATCACCGAATAAGCTTGCTTCTGATGAGGATCACTAACATGTTTTTGTTTCTTTTGTACATCTATCTCTGTTTCACACATTATACCATCACCTGCCACCAAGGAGAGGCTTGCTGCTTTCAGAAAACTTGATCCTACAACAAGGTCATTTCAAGCAAATACCCAGGATTCTCAAGAAGTATCCTCAGGTTCTGTAACAATGTCAAGTAAGTATCCTGTTTTTTGCACAATTAAATGTTTAAATAGTTAAATAGAAATAGGATAAGGAAACTTATCTGTTTTGGGTGTGTAGGTGCTGGAACGTCATCAAAGTCTGCTTCTCGCTTTTGTGTCACTGATCTCGACACCGTCCGATCCGGAAAGAAAAAGTCTACTGCAAGACCCTCCGTCATAGTCCCCAAAGCAACCACTTCAAAAGGAAGAGGTGGGAAGAAGAGAAAGGATGCCGGTACCCTTGAAGGTCTGCCCCTGATCCAGCACCAATTAGAGGAATACATTGCTGATGTAAGAATAACTGATCCTTATGTAGGATCGTATTCTGACCCGAACGAGTCGTTCAGAGGCTTTCTCCTTGGTTTCAGGTGCGGAATTACAAGAAACTAAGGCAGAAACAGCAGGCAAATCACTTTAACTACTTGTTTTACTAATATCTGACGTTTACAGATCAAATCTCGCACCGGCAGAACTTCGGCACGATTTCTACACAATTGTTCCTACTTTTACAAATGGAATCGCTAATGAGGTATTTATAGTGTTTGGGAACCGCTTATTGGACAGGCCCAATAAGCGGTCCAGACAAGTCATAAGAGCGATCCAAGAAGACTGTCACTCGAGCGGTCCATGCCTTGTCATACGAGCGATCCAATCACTAAGTGTCCTAAAGAGCGATCCAACATCTAAACGGACCTAATAAGCGATCCAACTACATAAAACCTATACAATTTCACATTTCTCGTATATACAATCAATTCTATTGATTCTAAGACTCGAACGAAGATGTAGTCGACAGACAACTGCACCAACAGACTCCCCCTTGAATGTTGACGGAATCTTCAGTGAGAGTCTTCAATAAGACATTCTCGGATATAGTTCGGTCTTCTTCAAGAATTCTGCCTGGATCTAACTTTCTTTGGCTATAACCTTCATCAGACTTCCCCTATCACTCTGCTAGGATAGTCGTCTGGGATTTTGTTACCACCATCGAAATTATCTCCTGGCTTCTCTCTGTTCAGCTCATCATCTCTGGTTCTGATATATCTCCTAGCTATCTGTAGCAACAGGATCAGAAACCTGCAAAAACTCAACCACTCTATCACAAAACAGAATAATTGTGATTCAACTTAATGAATCGACTTAATCATGTGATACTGTTTTCAATTAACCACTGCTTCACAAATTTGAAACATTTCAATTACTGATTCAACCTAATGAATCATTTTAAACATTTCAAATGACTTAACCAACCTGTCTGTTCATCATGTTTAACCTTTGAGATTTTGAAAATCAGCTCTCCAACATCAGTTGTCGAAAATCTTTTTGAATTTTTCAAAATAAGAAACATGAATGCAAAAACAGAAAATTAAATGCAGAAAATTAAATCTTTTTGTGAGTTTGTGTAAGAGGATCATATCAGTTTTTGAGACACGTCACGAGCACCGTTAAGCTTCTAATCGTATTAAGTTCTAAACGATTCACGTTGATTGACGATACTGTTGTCCACTTAAGCTCAATCTAACAACTTTCGAAATGCTTACCGATACGTTTAAGGTATATTAATTATGCACTAAGTTCTTATGGACCCCACGATCTCAGCATATCCCATCATCATGCAATACACTAACTCAAGTAATGCCTTTAAACTTTCATCAACTGTGATATGTGCGAAAACAAAGCAGAATGTTTAAACATTAACAATCAGGTCGATACTTCCGTATACGCAGAGAAAGTCCAATGTTTAAACAAAATAAGAAAATAAAACAAGTTGAAGTTGTTTAGGCTTTAACCACCAGGTCGATACTTCCGTATACGCAGAGGAGGTCCAAAGCTTAAACGAAACACCAAAGAAAATAAAGCAGAACGTTTAGGCAACAACATCCAGGTCGATACTCACGTATACGCAGAGGATGTCCGATGCTTAAACAAAATAAAAAAAATCAAACAAGTTTAAATCTTTGCAAAATGAAATACACAATCACAGCGACTTTTTAGCAAAGTTGTGAAAGTTCACAAACTCAACCAGTTTTATGCTTTTTGGCATTCAGCGATTACCGAGTAGGCACACAGTCAAGAAGGACAAAACTAAGTACTATGCTTTCAACCATGTTTCCCACTAGAACTAGGCTTTTACATTTAAGTTTGTATCGTTATCGCAAATCTACTAGTCTAGCTGAGCCTATCGTCACATCTTTAGTGAAACCGTTTATCACATTTGGCATTACATTTCTTTAGCGTGCTGTGATAGTCCACTGATTTACAATCATTTCCTCTCTTTCACAACAAAACTCATTTTTAAATTTTTAATGTTTTTGACATTTTCAAATTTTCTAATTTTTTTTTTAAATTTTTCTCACCCTAAAATCAAAATATGTTTCAATTTTGATTTTCTGGGAAAATTTGAAACAAACTGTACAAACTTGACAACCTGATGAGAATCACTTCAATTCTCTATTCACCTGGCATAAACAATCAGAACTCCCCCTCACAACAAACTATTTTGCCATTTTGATTTCAAAACACTTGTAGGATCGTATTCTGACCCGAACGAGTCGTTCAGAGGCTTTCTCCTTGGTTTCAGGTGCGGAATTACAAGAAACTAAGGTAGAAACAGCAGGCAAATCACTTTAACTACTTGTTTTACTAATATCTGACGTTTACAGATCAAATCTCGCACCGGCAGAACTTCGGCACGATTTCTACACAATTGTTCCTACTTTTACAAATGGAATCGCTAATGAGGTATTTATAGTGTTTGGGAACCGCTTATTGGACAGGCCCAATAAGCGGTCCAGACAAGTCATAAGAGCGATCCAAGAAGACTGTCACTCGAGCGGTCCATGCCTTGTCATACGAGCGATCCAATCACTAAGTGTCCTAAAGAGCGATCCAACATCTAAACGGACCTAATAAGCGATCCAACTACATACAACCTATACAATTTCACATTTCTCGTATATACAATCAATTCTATTGATTCTAAGACTCGAACGAAGATGTAGTCGACAGACAACTGCACCAACACCTTAAATGTGATTCTTGTACATGATCCTTCCATACTGACAGTAAGGGATCCTGAATTGTATCTTCTCTTTTGCAGAAATTTGCTGAAATCCGGGACTACGTTGGGAACGTTGAAGAGCTCGAAGAAAAATACTCGGACCTTCAACAAGTGGTGGTGCTCAAGGATCACAAGATTGCCTCCCTTGAAAAGGACCTCAATGATGCCAAAACTCAGACGGTTAAAGCTCAGATCAACGCTGACTACGAGAAGCACGAGATCATGGAGGATGCAAAAGTCTCTGCTGCCATTGCCATGTACAAAACCAAGTTGCAGATGGCCCAAGAAGCTCAGGATCCTAATTTTGACAGGAGCAACTAGGACATGGAGGGCTGGAAGGCTAGGCTGGCTGAGTTGGAGAACGAAGAGGAGGCTGATGAGGTTCTGGCAATTGAGGCGACCAACAGCGGCAAGGATCAGGGTGAAGAAGCAAGTGGAGCTGGTGAAGGTGATGCAGCGAAGGTGTAATTTACATGAATGGGCGATGATGGACACTTCTAGACATAGCCGGAGCCCATTTTTTAAGTTTGGTAGTTTGTTTTGTTGAACAATGATGGGTTGTATTTTGAACAATAGTTACTAGGTTTATGGATCAAGGATCCTCAGACAATAGGTAGGATAATAGGTGGTGGAGGGATCCTCTGTTTGGGGGATGAAGCCACTTGTTATCCCGCCGCCTTTAATTTCCTGCACTGTTATGACCACATGAACAATGGACACCCTTTGCCAACCCATGTGGACAGGCCACGTTTTGCTGGTAGAAATGTGGGTTGGCAATTTTGACAACCTTAAAGGGTTGAACATTTTTGTGAATAAATAAAACTTTTACTTTTTGGCTTATCCTGCGTTGTTATCCTTATGAATCCTTTAGTTTCCAACTGTTATTATATATTGTGTTTGAATAAGAAAAGTTAAACAAATTATGTTTAAGAATTTTAGGATATGATCCAGGATCAAATATCCTATAGTCGAAAAACTTTAGACAAGTGACTCGAGAGGAGGTCAAAGCTGCAATGTTTAGCATTGGTGATAATAAGGCCCCTGGTCCAGATGGGTTCACATCAGTGTTCTTTAAACATTCTTGGGATATTGTGGGAGATGAGGTAACGAATGCTATTCTTGATTTTTTTCAGAACGGTAAGCTGCTGAAGCAGGTCAACCACACTATTATTGCTTTGGTCCCTAAAAAGGATACTCCTAACTCGGTTATTGATTACCGTCCTATTTCCTGCTGTAATGTCCTCTTCAAATGCATCAGTAAAATTATTACGGATAGGATCAAAGGGAGTTTGGATAAATTAGTCAGCATAAATCAGTCGGCTTTCATGCCGGGCAGGAAGATCTCTGATAACATTCTTCTTACGCAGGAATTGATGCACAATTATCACCTTAATAGAGGTCCTGCAAGATGTGCTTTTAAGATTGATATTCAGAAGGCGTACGATACTGTTAATTGGTCTTTCCTGGAAACAATTCTTAATCGGTTTGGATTTCATCGCCAAATGGTCACATGGATTATGACCTGTGTTACCACGGTTTCATACTCTCTAAGTATCAATGGCGAGCTGCATGGTTATTTTGCAGGGAAACGAGGTCTTAGACAGGGTGATCCTTTGTCTCCCTATCTGTTCACGTTAGTTATGGAGGTTCTGACCCTTCTCCTTCAGCAAGCGGCTTTGCACACGTCGTTCAAGTTTCATGCTCATTGCCCTAACCAAAAGATCTGAGAGATGCGCTTGCAAAATTCACTAACATCTCGGGTCTGGTCCCTAGCTCTTCTAAAAGCACTGTCTTCTTCAGTAGTGTCCCCCGGTATGTTAAAGATCAAATTTTGGAGGTCATGCCCTTTCAAGAGGGTTCCCTTCCGGTTCGGTATCTTGGTGTTCCTTTGATATCTACTAGATTGGCTGCTCGTGACTGTCGTACTCTCGTGGAACGAGTAGAAAGGCGTATAGATAACTGGATGTCTAAGTCCTTGTCTTTTGCAGGTAGACTTCAGCTTATCAATTCTGTCTTGGCTGCCATGTATTCCTATTGGGCTTCGGTTTTTATGCTTCCTCATGGTGTTATAAAAGATTTGGAGAAAAGGTTACGAACGTTCTTATGGAATGGTGGTTACCAAGGCTCGGCTAGAGCTAAAGTGGCCTGGAAGGTCGTGTGTACCCCTAAAGATGAGGGTGGTTTAGGTATTAGAAGTATTACGGATGTGAATAAAGCTCTTTTGACAGCTCATATTTGGAGCATAATCACTAACCGTAAGTCGCTTTGGGTTCAATGGATTCACTCTTATAAGTTGAGAGGCAAAAACTTCTGGGAGGTTCAGTGTAAAGGTAACGTAAGTTGGGGATGGAGGAAGCTCCTATCTATCCGTAATAAAGTTAGTTCTTTTTTCTGGATGTCTATTAGGAGTGGGAGGCAAACTAATGCTTGGAGTGACAATTGGTGCCCTTGTAGTCCTCTTCGGTCGTTTATCTCTCCAAGAGCTATCGCTAATGCTGGTTTCTCTCTAAGTTCTATGGTTGCTGATCTGGTGGCGGCTGATAATGGTCAATGGTTGTGGCCCGAGGCATGGTATGACACTTATCCGGTTTTTATAAATATTGATATTCCTCAAATTATAGCTGCTGTGCATGATCGGCTATGGTGGAAAGATCTGGATAGTAATCTTCAGCATTTTGAATCGGGGGAGGTTTGGAATAGCTTGCGGAATAGAGAGGATAAGGTTTTATGGGTTAACTCGGTATGGTTCTCTCAATGTATTCCTCCACTTGTGGTTAGTTATCAAGAATAAACTTAAGACTCAAGACATGTTGACCGTTTGGGAAGCTGGCAGTGCTACTAATTTACAGCTTATGTGATGTCCATTATGTAAATATGATCGTGACTCTAGAGATCATCTCTTCTTCCAATGTCATTTTTCATCCGAGGTTTGGGGATTGGTTAGGAAATACGTGGACATGGGGGGTGTTTTGAACACTTGGTCGTCGATTATTCAATGGATGGAGCTCGTTGCTAATTCAAGAACTCTAGAGCATATTATTTGCAAGATCCTGGTTGCGGCTACCACATATTTTATTTGGCAAGAAAGAAACAATCGTCTATTTTCTACTCTTGCTCGAAATGCTGATGCTCTCTCTAAGATCATTATTGATACGGTTCGGCTTAGAATTATGGGCTTCAAGGTGAGTGGGGAACCAAAATATGACAAGATATTGGAAAGGTGGCTGATCTCGAAGAATATGGCTTTGGAGCCGGGCTAAGGAGGTTCTGTTAGTTCGGCCGTGTGTTTGTGTTTTCGGGTTGTGATCCCTTGTTTTAGTTTGTTCATTGGTTGTGACGTTTGTCGGGTTTTTGTTCTCTTGTTTGTGTTACTAGTCTTGGTATGCCAAGCCTAGAAGTGTGTGTTCATGTCTTAACACACCCTGTTTTTATTTGTTGGTTGATATAAAATTTCACCGGGTAACCCTTTACCCAAAAAAAAAAACTTTAGAAAGGTTATGCAGTTTTAGGATCATTGGGTCTGTTGTCAAAGAATAAGGGTCACTTATATAAATGATAAATAAAATCAAAGTGATTTAAGGATCATACCTGAGGATCCAAGTTAGGATCCAAACTCCTTAACAATAATGATCAGGATAATCAAAAAGGTTCCTTAGTGGAAGGTAAGGATCAAGGATCCTTGCTTGTTTAACTTCGAAAACCTGAAATAGAATATAACTTGGGACTAAGCCAACATATAAGACAAGTTAGTGACTGGGGACTAGCCCAACAATTCTGGGGACAAGCCCAATATACTGGGGACAAGCCCAAAGGATGACTGGGGACAAGCCCAAAGGATAACTGGGGATAAGCCCAAAGGATAACTGGGGACAAGCCCAAAGGATGACTGTGGACAAGTGTAACGCTCCGCGTTTTCATAACTTTTCATATTTAGAAACTGTTGTTCATATTCTTATTTTTGGGAACTTTGTATCCTCGTATTCATCGTTTTGTTATAATCGTCGAAAAATTTTCTATCTTTAATTTAATTGTTATAAAAATGATTACTTATCTAATCCTATTTTATTTAATTAATTAAATTAATTAAATCTTACGATGTAAAAAGTTTATTTTTATAATAAGTCTAAGTTAGTCTCGTTAGCTGGTAAAGTTAGTAAACTAACCTAGTTAGTTTTGTTGTTAAGTTAATTTCTATCTCGTTAGCTGGTTACGTTTCAACAGAGTCAGTTTGGGTTGCGGGATAGCTCGGGTGACGTTCGGGTTAGCTCAGTCGGTTCGGTTTCAAGTTCGGGTCGCGGGTGTCGGTTCAGTCAACAACAGTCAAAGAGGAGTTCGGTTCATGGTTCGGGTGACTCGGTCAACTCCAATCAAACTTGATCAAAAGATGGTCAACTGTCGATCCGAGACTTGGTATGATCTTAAACGACGCATATATATATATATATATATATATATTTTTTATTTTTATTTATTAGTGTTCATATATGTGTAATTACTTGAAGCTTGTATAAAACTCGTACCAACTCATATATGTTTTCGTTATAAAACTCGTTAAAGTATATAATGTTTCGTTGGTTGTTGAATTTTGGCATATAAATCGACAGCTTGTGTTGTGGGGATCGTCCAAAAACAGAGGAAACTCTGCCCGTTTTCACAAAAATCCGTATGACAAAACATGATTAAATCATAAAACAAATACCCTTTTTCTCTTTTAAACTCTAAAATTAACTAATTTTTTTTATTTCATTTTATTTCATTTTATTAATAAAATCTCTAAATTAGATAACATAAATGAATAATTCTTTTTTTTATAACAATAAAATTTTATTAATGAGATAAAATATAATATACGATTTATTAATTCGTAATCATAATTAATAGAAATCCTTGATTTAATTACGAGTAACAACTTTTAGTAATCGCCTCTCGTACGGTGTTTCATATCTAGGATAACCACTCTCGCTCTTTCTCTTGAATTGTTCCAATCTTTACTCGTGCCTTATTTTACTAGGAGTTGCAATCGCAACCACTCATAAACTTGAGACTTCGGTGTCCTTCCTCTTAATCACTTACGCTCGTCAACACTTGGATAATCGGAAGACTTAGCAATTATGTGAGTATACTCGTACTTTTCCCCTTTTTACTTTTACCACTTTTGGGGTGTAACATGTTTACATATTGAAACTTACACATGAACTTTTGTCTAAACACATGAACATTCCTATAACATGCTTGTATATGTGATGGCTTGATACTTTAAATTTGGGTGATTCTTATGTGTTGAACTTATCATTAACTTCGTACGAGCCAAACCTTGACATATGTAGCGCTATAGGATTAACGACCCGCCTCTACTGAAACTTTGGTTATGTCATGAGCAAGTTGCGTTTCCTTGGTTTGATATGTTAGACACATGCCATGTTTAAATGTTTATCTTGAATCACATGCTTGCTATGAGGAATTGTTCAAAACTTATCTTTTGCTATGTACGTACCAAACTTGTATACTCGCCTTTGCTTTTGCATTGACTATATTTTAACATGTTACAGGTGGATGTTGACGATGCATGGAATCTAGTAGGATGCTTAGATACACACTTAAAAAGAATTGTATTCCTATTGTATTATTGTATTATTCAAGAAGTTGTATTTTGTTTCAAACCTTGTAATTGATCCTTTAGAAATTAATTGAAATGATTAATTAAATTATTGTCACAAATAGCGTTATGATGTCTCGAGCAATCTTCACACTTCGTCTCATCCCGATGTTTCCGCCATTGGTTGGGGTGTGACAGATTGGTATCAGAGCCATAACTATAGGGAATTAGGAAAAGTAGGAATGCTTTAACCTAGTCTATAGTTTAGAGCTTTATTCTCGTGTATTGCTTGAAACTACTTGCATGCTACTTTGCTCGCTTCTCATTTATTCGCCTTGACTTTTAAACATATAAGTCGCTTGTGTGTTAATACTTGAATTGCTATTCTTATGTGTCAATACTCGTTTACTATGTGTCGATACTTTGATTTATTGATCTATTCTTTGTGTGTTATTCTCAACATGCCTTTTATGTGCTTATACTTGTTCGTTATTTCCTTTAACATACGCCTTTTTACAAGGCATTTTACTCGATTTTTTTTCTTAAACTCGAAAACACTCATATTATACGAACGAGACGAGTTTACCAAAATAGGCGTGAAACCCACAATTTGGTAAACGACTCTCACCCCGCTTGATTCTATCTTTTCGCACGAAATTCACCATTAAGTTAGGAGTGAAATCCACATCTTAACGGAAATTTCAAATCTCAAATTCTAGTGGACCCTCGTCAAAGTGTTGAAATTAAATTTTGAACCGACGAGTACCAACCACACTTAGGATACGAAATCGCCAAGTTAGGGGTGAAACCCGCACCTCGTCGACTAGTTCCACTCCTTGATATGTTTTTTTTAAAAAAATCTCGCCAAGTCTCGAAATTTCGATTGATTTGGGACATGTAGTAACCGGAAGGGTAAATACCGTTAACCGACTCGTCGACGAGAGTATTCCACCTATTAGGCCAAAGCATGCTCCCCAAACTCGAAAGATTTTTCGACCACTTTGGTTAGTCAACGTTCCGTTTTGGAACCATCCGAGTTTCCTTTTATCAAACTCACGCTTTATTATTTTCGATCTTTTGTCAATTTTGAACCATTTTGAGATTTCACTTTTGCGCATGCATCATGCTATCACTTTTCATACGATTATACATTATTTGCATGCATATTTTCACGTAATTTTATTTACACTTTTGTAACGAGTGGGGACATATCATCGAGATAGGAGTGATTTCCTTACCTTGACGATTAACTCCGCTTTATTTCTCACCTTACAAAGACCTTACCAACGAGTCAGGGGTGATTCCCTTACCTAGGTGATCGTTACCAAAACGCCTCCTCAAAATATCTTATTATGCAAACTCGATCATATTTATACCCAAATTGTTCAAAATACCCACTCAAACCAATTTCAAAATCCATTGTTTTATCAAACGTACTTCTTATTCTACAATCTATTTTCACTCAACTCATATACGCGAAATTCATAATCATGTCTTAAAACGTTTTATTGCCCGACATTCAAAATTTCATGAAATGCTACTCATTAACTTGATCGGTCCAACAAAACCATTGCTCACAAAATTTTGTATTCGACATAACTATTGAAACACTTATAAAATATTACAAATATTATTCAACATTTACTAAAACTACTTTCAAAAGCAATAAAACATTCTATTAAAAGACGCTTTTTCAGCAAACACTAAGTCCATATACCAAATCCCTTTTTTTTTCTAAAGGATCAACTTTTCACGAAATCCGTAAACTTCGAAACTTTCTAATACAAAGATACTTAAAACGGCGCAAACTTATTAATCTCTAGAACTTTTCAAAACCTCCCTCGATACGTCAATTAACTCCAAAACATGTGGGCAAGGAAACTTCATAAGGACCGACAAATTTTCGAGTTATGTAATCTCTTTTAAAACCGTAGTAGCATTTCCATTCTTTTTACAAAGCACGTTTCATGTAACCAATAGCTGTTTTATATTCCCTTACATTCACAAACTAGATTCTGCATTTCATGGCAACTCAATCTATTTGAACTTCACATTTTGCGCAAACCGCTATATATGCACATCATTTTACACATTTCAGTCAATATCTCACAACAATCTCATGCGTGTCACTCGTTTCCTTTTTCTTTCATACTCAAAACTTTTAAACCTTTTATGCACATAAACTCATGTATTTCGATTTATACTATAAACAAAATCATTGTTTCCTACGTCCATACTTATACCTTTGGTGCCATCACTTATGCTCACACTTACATATTTATGTTATACTAATGATTCAAAATTCATACGTTTTACGTTTATGCATATACTCATACACTTTGTGTTTATACTTATACTCATGTTTGTACTCACACTTATACTCATTTTTCATACACAATATGCCTATACTTTTACTCATACTCATGTCATGCGTTTTTGTGTTATGCTCACGTGCGTGTTCATACTTAAACTTATGCTCATACTTTCATTCATACTCATGATTCATACATTCGTACCCGTACGCGAGCGTAATCCGAGGGATTTGCTTACGTGGGTCCCATACATACTTAAGCATGGACTTGCTTACATACTACATTCTTACACGTACACGTTCTTAATTTTTAAATTATGTATACCCTGATTCATACACAACTAGTACAAGCTATGCGGATCGTGCGATGATCAATATAATCGCGGGTGCACACGGGATTATAGTGATGGGCGTATGAAAACCATAGAGTGTACTATTGCGTATGGTAAGACACGGAACGTAACATGACACCGAATACGAGATCGACGTAACGTGGTCAAAACATGGTGGATACGCCGCTGGTACTTCCTATATATAAGTGTTTTTCACTATGTTGCTAAGTTTTCGTAAAACGTGCCATAAGAAATTCAGTGTTTTGCAGACCTACTTAGACCTAACACGTAAACTTTAAGTAACTCACAAACGCATTATATCCGATTATCCAAGACGAGACCTCATTCTTAACACACTACTTTTGTCTATCTGATACTTATGCTATTCTTATACTCATAATCGTTTACTAGATCAGGCGTTCACCCTTATACCTCGATTATTCTCCGTTGTCGCAAACTCAAAAAGCCTCAATTCTAAACAACCCTTTTCGGCTTGCCAAAACCCTTTAGAGTCTTCCTCTTGAATAAATTTCGGGACGAAATTTCCTAAAGGAGGGGAGACTGTAACGCTCCGCGTTTTCATAACTTTTCATATTTAGAAACTGTTGTTCATATTCTTATTTTTGGGAACTTTGTATCCTCGTATTCATCGTTTTGTTATAATCGTCGAAAAATTTTCTATCTTTAATTTAATTGTTATAAAAATGATTACTTATCTAATCCTATTTTATTTAATTAATTAAATTAATTAAATCTTACGATGTAAAAAGTTTATTTTTATAATAAGTCTAAGTTAGTCTCGTTAGCTGGTAAAGTTAGTAAACTAACCTAGTTAGTTTTGTTGTTAAGTTAATTCTTTTAAAACAAAATGTCATAACCTAACCAATTTAATCAAACCTCAGGGGTTGAATTTGCAAATTCAGAAACTATTAAATCTGTTCAGCAAAATAAATAGGTCTTGCCATATACACTTTCTTTTTATCCGCCGTTTCAACATATAACTTCCCTTGTCTCCTTCACCTTCTACCTAGAGAAGCCCTAATCAATCTACTACACAAAGGTCAGACACATATCCCCTGTCCAACCTCTCTCTCTCCGATGAGAAACTTCCGGCGACAACCGGCGCTCCGGTCAGACGACAGCCCCCCCCTTTCTTCTCTAATGGGTGCCGACAACCCATCCCCCTCTGCTCTCTCTCGTGATGCTCCTGGTCGGCGGTGACCGGAGCGGTCAATCGGTCAACCAAGACAGCGACGACAACCACCACACACCTCCCTCTCTCGCTCACCCCCCCTTCGCCCTGCTAATCGAAGGACCGACCACCACCCTTGGTGGCGGCACTCGCCGACAACAGAAACGGAACGACAACAGCAACCGCACCAGCGACGACGGCGGAGAACGGCGGCGGTGCTGAGGGTTTCTTCCCGGCGGCTCGCTTCAGTGTTGGTTCTCGGGTCCGTTCGAGTCTCGGTTCAGATTCGGTTCGATTCAGGTATCGGCTTCAACTTACTCCTGATTCAGTTTTGGGTTCGGTACATGCTTCGGTTCTGTCTTGGTTACGTTTCAACCGAGTCAGTTTGGGTTGCGGGATAGCTCGGGTGACGTTCGGGTTAGCTCAGTCGGTTCGGTTTCAAGTTCGGGTCGCGGGTGTCGGTTCAGTCAACAACAGTCAAAGAGGAGTTCAGTTCATGGTTCGGGTGACTCGGTCAACTCCAATCAAACTTGATCAAAAGATGGTCAACTGTCGATCCGAGACTTGGTATGATCTTAAACGACGCATATATATATATATATATTTTTTATTTTTATTTATTAGTGTTCATATATGTGTAATTACTTGAAGCTTGTATAAAACTCGTACCAACTCATATATGTTTTCGTTATAAAACTCGTTAAAGTATATAATGTTTCGTTGGTTGTTGAATTTTGGCATATAAATCGACAGCTTGTGTTGTGGGGATCGTCCAAAAACAGAGGAAACTCTGCCCGTTTTCACAAAAATCCGTATGACAAAACATGATTAAATCATAAAACAAATACCCTTTTTCTCTTTTAAACTCTAAAATTAACTAATTTTTTTTATTTCATTTTATTTCATTTTATTAATAAAATCTCTAAATTAGATAACATAAATGAATAATTCTTTTTTTATAACAATAAAATTTTATTAATGAGATAAAATATAATATACGATTTATTAATTCGTAATCATAATTAATAGAAATCCTTGATTTAATTACGAGTAACAACTTTTAGTAATCGCCTCTCGTACGGTGTTTCATATCTAGGATAACCACTCTCGCTCTTTCTCTTGAATTGTTCCAATCTTTACTCGTGCCTTATTTTACTAGGAGTTGCAATCGCAACCACTCATAAACTTGAGACTTCGGTGTCCTTCCTCTTAATCACTTACGCTCGTCAACACTTGGATAATCGGAAGACTTAGCAATTATGTGAGTATACTCGTACTTTTCCCCTTTTTACTTTTACCACTTTTGGGGTGTAACATGTTTACATATTGAAACTTACACATGAACTTTTGTCTAAACACATGAACATTCCTATAACATGCTTGTATATGTGATGGCTTGATACTTTAAATTTGGGTGATTCTTATGTGTTGAACTTATCATTAACTTCGTACGAGCCAAACCTTGACATATGTAGCGCTATAGGATTAACGACCCGCCTCTACTGAAACTTTGGTTATGTCATGAGCAAGTTGCGTTTCCTTGGTTTGATATGTTAGACACATGCCATGTTTAAATGTTTATCTTGAATCACATGCTTGCTATGAGGAATTGTTCAAAACTTATCTTTTGCTATGTACGTACCAAACTTGTATACTCGCCTTTGCTTTTGCATTGACTATATTTTAACATGTTACAGGTGGATGTTGACGATGCATGGAATCTAGTAGGATGCTTAGATACACACTTAAAAAGAATTGTATTCCTATTGTATTATTGTATTATTCAAGAAGTTGTATTTTGTTTCAAACCTTGTAATTGATCCTTTAGAAATTAAATGAAATGATTAATTAAATTATTGTCACAAATAGCGTTATGATGTCTCGAGCAATCTTCACACTTCGTCTCATCCCGATGTTTCCGCCATTGGTTGGGGTGTGACAACAAGCCCAAAGGATCTTGTGTAAACTGGAGTATGGCCCTCACTGGCGACTATCCAAAATTAGTGACCTGAAAATGCCAAAACCTTAGCTAACGTGAAAACGTTAGAAACCTTAGGAACGGATGTATGGTACGTCTACCATTATACGTAGGATCCCGGATACAGCCAGTACAATGAAATTGTCAGCCCGTAAAGAGAGTACTGGTCCCATTGCCATGAACTGTACCAGGATCACCGTGCGCTACTGGCGAAACTGGGGACAAGCCCAAAAACTGGGGACTAACCCTAAGAACTGGGGTCAAGCCCAAAGAACTGGGGTCAAGCCCAAAGAACTGGATACTTCTGTGGAGACTTATCCTCTGTCAAGGATACTCAGACCTTCTGCAAAACTTAGAAACAAGTGAAAGGAGGATAAAGGATCCAGTTTCCTTATCCTTAATTACATGATATATAAAGAGTTAAAGAGTTTTGAGGTTAAATTATCACCATAACGAGGATCCTCCATTGATCAAGGATCTTTTAAGGATCATCATTGGCTAAGGATCATGGATCCTTATTACATGAAGTATCTTTTCAAATGGACAGCATTCCAAGCTCTTGGTAGCATATCACCTTCCATTGTTAGCAATCGATATGCCCCCTTTCCTGCTTCAGCTTCTATCAAATAAGGGCCTTCCCACTTTGGTGCCAACTTTCCATCAGCAGGATTGGTGGTATTCTGAAATGCTTTTCTTAATACCATATCACCAACTTGGAATTTCCTGATCCTGACATTCTTGTTGTAAGCTCCAGCCATCCTTTGTTGATAACTGGCCATCCTTATCCTTGCCAAATCCCTGAGTTCTTCTATAGTATCCAGGTCTTGAACCAAGTTTTCAGCATTTCCTTCAGGATCACGGATACTTGTTCTTGCAGTAGGAACCACCATTTCTGTAGGGATCACTGATTCTGCTCCAAATACCAAAGAGAATTGAGTTTGACCAGTAGCATTCTTGGGAGTTGTCCTATCAGCCCATAATACATAAGGTAGCTCTTCTGCCCATTTTCCTTTCTTGGATCCAAGTTTCTTTTTCAAGTTGTTGATGATGATCTTGTTCGATGATTCTGCCTGGCCATTAGCTTGTGGGTGGACTGGTGTTGATGTTATCATCTTAATCCCCCAGCTGTCACAGAAGTTAGTAGTTCTACTCCCAATAAATTGGGATCCATTATCACATACAATTTCAGAAGGGATACCAAATCTAGTAATAATATTTCTTTTGATAAAGGATATCACTTCTTTCTCTCTGACTTGAGCAAAGGCTTCAGCCTCTATCCACTTGGAGAAGTAATCAGTCATAGCAAGCATGAATACTTTTCCACCAGGTGCCTTAGGAAGCTTACCAACTATATCCATTCCCCATCTCATAAATGGCCAAGAGGAGGATATAGGATGCAAAATTTCAGCTGGTTGATGAAGGATATTACTATGTCTTTGACAAGGGTCACATCATTTAGCATAATCCACAGCATCCTTCTTCATAGTAGGCCAATAGTACCCTGTCCTCAGGATCCTTGAGAATAATGCCCTGCCCCTAGTGTGATTTCCACAATCTCCTTCATGGAGATCCTTAAAAACTTCTTGAATTTCAGGATCCTCAATACATCTAAGATATGGTCCTGCAACAGATCGTTTGTATAGCATGTTATTCAATATTGTAAATTGAGATACCTTAATTTTGAAAGCCCTGGGGTTTTCTCCTGTAGGGATCTCTCCATGTTGGATATATCTCATGATTGGGAGGATCCAGGATCCTGATTGCGGAGCATCACTAGGTATGATCGCAGAATCCTCTCCTATCTTCATAGCCACATGATCCTCGATAGCAGGATTCAGGATATGGATAATAGGGATTTTGATATCCTCTGGAATCTTCAAGGATGATCCTAAATTGGCCAGTGCATCAGCTTCTGCATTCTCTTCTTATGGTACCTGTGTCAAACTAAAAGATACAAAAGAGAGTGCCAACTCTTTGACTATCTCTAAGTATTTGATTAGCTTTTCACCTTTAACAGCATAGGATCCATTAAAGTGATTAGTGATTAATAATGAGTCTACATGTACCTCAAGATACATGATCCTCATATGCTTGGCAATTTGCAAACCAGCTATCAAGGCTTCGTATTCAGCCTCATTGTTAGTAGTTTGGAACTCATAAGCTATAGAGTGGGGTATTATGTCCCCCTGTGGCGATTTTAGTAGTATTCCAAGCCCAGTTCCTTTGACATTAGAGGCTCCATCAGTGAAGAGTATCCAAGGATCCTTAGTCTCCTCTAGCTGTTGGACTTCTAATTCAGCTTCCCTTTGCAAGTCACTACTGAAATCTGCCACAAAGTTAGCTAAGGCTTGGGAATTGATAGCGGTTCTAGGCTCATATCTTATATCATAAGCACTGAGCTTCACTGCCCACTTAGCCATCCTTCCTAACATTTCAGGTTTCCTGAGAACATTCTTAATTGGAAAATTAGTCTTAACAATAATGGCATGAGTTTCAAAATAATGTCTTAATTTAGTGGATGCCATGATTAAAGCAAGGATAAGTTTTTCTAAATGTGAATACCTGGATTCAGCGTCAAGCAAACTCTTACTTACATAATAAACATGATGTTGTGTACCTTGGTGATCCTTAACAAGGACCGCACTTACTGCTTTTGAGGATACTGCTAGGTATAAGGATAATATATCCCCCTTTTCTGGTTTCATCAAAGCGGGGGCTGAGGATAGGTAATCCTTAAGAGCTTTGAGGGCACTTTCATGCTTCTCAGTCCATTCAAATTTCTTGTTCTTCCTCAGGATGTCAGAGAATTCCTTGCACTTTTCCGAGGATTTAGATATGAACCTGTTTAAGGCTGTGATCCTGCCTGTTAATCTTTGCACATCCTTAGCATTGGCAGGTGATTTAATGTTCACAATAGCCTTAATTTGCTCTGGACTTGCTTCAATGCCCCTCTTAGTCACCATATAGCCTAGGAATTTACCTGCTTTAACACCAAAGTGACATTTGGAAGGATTTAGTTTCATATTAAATTTATCAAGGATATTGAATGCTTCCTCCAAGTCTTTAAGGTGATCCTCAGCTTTTTTAGACTTAACCACCATGTCATCTATATAGACTTCCATAGTGTGCCCAATTTGATCCTTGAACATCATATTGACTAGCCTTTGATAAGTAGCAACTGCATTTCTTAGTCCAAATGGCATAGCAATATAACAATAAATACCAGTTGGGGTCATAAAGGCTGTATCCTCTTGATCAGATGGTTCCATTTGAATTTGTTGAAATCCAGATGAAGCATCCATAAAAGTTAACAGTTCATGACCCGCGGTAGCATCCACCATAGAGTCAATGTGGGGTAATGGGAAAGGATCCTTGGGACATGCCTTATTTAAATCAGTAAATTCGACACATACCCTCCACTTTCCATTTTTCTTTTGAACAACAACCACATTGGCCAACCATCTTGGATACTTAACCTCTCCAATCATACCTTTTAGGGCAGGATTTTAATGACCTGTGATCCTTACATAATATCCTAACGAGTAATCCTTGTTTTTTTGACAGATAGTGATCCTCAGAAGAGCTTCAGGATCAGGATCATGGATCATCCTAAGGATCCTCATACTAACGATTGTTCTCTTTGAATTTAATGTTGTTTTGCAGGAATTACGAGTTGGACCTGGTCTTGGCAACGTTATTAAGGAATCTTTCACGTAAATCCCGCACATACACCGCCGGAAATAGACGTTATGGAGAATAAGGAAACTCAGCACAATTTAAGGGCAATTAGTTAGGCTAAATTTACTTCTATTTCTAAAGGGGTAACGAGCTAGTAGTTAGGTGACTTGCCTAAAATTCGACCACACACGCTTATATAAATTGCACTCTTGAGCATTCAGAAGACACAACACACTTCTTACACACTCTAGCATACTACACCATAGTGATCCTTGTACCTAGCTCGTTACCATCCAAAGTTGTAAACATTGTTTATTATATTGAAGTTTGGTGATCGGTAGTTTCCATCACCCGAGGTTTTTTATGCCGGAGATCATTCATTGATCAAGGGCTTTTTCCTCGTATAAATCCTTGTGTCACTTGTGCAATTTACATTTAAGTGATCCTTATCTTTGTTCATCATACCAAGCATCATTCCCCGTTTACAAAGAGTTTGGTTGCATTATCCTTGTGTGATTTTTGACCAAAACAGTTTGGCGCCCACCGTGGGGCAATTGGTGCTTTATTCATAAGAAAGTTTTTCTGTTGGTGATCATTTCGGAGTGTTGCATGGCTTCATCGTTGAAGAATACCTCCACAGCGATGTCTGCAGTCAATTCATCTAAGGGTGTTCCACCTTTGCCTCCACCACCAGCTGGATCTCAGAAAAATGCTGAGAAGAGACCAACTCCTATTTTCTCTAAACCTTCATCTTCTTCTGCTCTAACTTCTTCTGCTCCCAGTACTAGTGATATATTTACTTTGATTTTGCAGATGAGGGATCGTATGCAGCAGCAGGATGAAACTAATGACAGGATCCTCAAGGAAATCGGAGATCTCAAAAGGCAAAAGAAAACGGCAGAGGATCATTCCCCACTGATGCCCAAATCTTTGAATTTTGATACTCCGATGATTACTTCTCAGCCATCAGAGGTCCCAGACATTCAACATATGGGTGGACCAAAAGGAGTGCATCTCGGCTCAGCAATAGTGACTCAGGCATCAGGCTCATATTTCCAGCCGGCAGGATCCTATCCTCAGCATATGGGACCCTTCGTGAATTCAGGAGCCTACTCAGGAGCACAGCAGGTTCTAGGATCATCCTTTGTTCCAGGATCATCCCAGGTTCAAGGATCCTCCTTTGTTCCAGGATCATCCCAGGTTCAAGGATCCTCCTTTGTTCCAGGATCATCCCATGTTCAGGGATCCCTTCAGATGTCAGGTGTTAGGGCTGGATTTTTACTATAAGTGATCCTTAAACGTGATCCTAACCAGTGATCCTTGTTTCTATGGCAGGCAGTGATCCTCAGCCGGACTTCAAGATCAGGATCATGGGACGTCATGGTGATCCTTATACAAACGGTCACCTTCGCTTACTACAATATTGTTTTGCAGGAACATCTAGCAGGATATGCTCTAAAGACCATGATCCAGGGACGCGTCTTCACAAATATGGCAAGAGCTAAATCAGAGATAGACGTTGTACAAGATATGGAAACATGGCTTGATCTATGGGCAGCAATTTAGGCTAGATTATCTATATTTCTAAAGGGGTAATGAGCTGATAATTAGTCATTTTACCTAAAATAAGTCACCTACACTTGTATAAATACCCCTCTTCCTCATTCGGAAGAACACACATAACACACACGACATACGACACAACTCTCAAACACTTAGACACTCAGTGATCCTTGTACTCAGCTCATTATCATCCAAAGTTGTAATCATATTTTTGTTATATTGAAGTTGGTGATCGGTAGTTGCCATCACCCGAGGTTTTTTATGCCGGAGATCATTCGTTGATCAAGGGCTTTTTCCTCGTATAAATCATTGTGTCTTTGCAAAAGTGATCCTTTACTTTCATAGTTAACCAAGCATCATACCCCGTTTTCATAAAGTTTGGTTACATTATCCTTGTGTGATTTTTGACCAAAACAGTTTGGCGCCCACCGTGGGGCAATTGGTGCTTCATTCATAAGAAAATCTTTTGTTCGAAATCATTTCAAAGAGTTACATGGCTTCATCATTGAAGAACACGTCCACGGCGATGTCTGCGGTCACCTCATCACAGATCACCTTGCCTCCTCCACCGGCAGGATCTCAGAAAAATACTGAGAAGAGATCAACTCCCACTTTCTCTAAACCTCTATCTTCTTCTGCTATGAATTCCTCTATTCCCAGTACTAGTGATGTATTTGCTTTAATTTTGCAGATGAAGGATCGTATGCAGCGGCAAGATGAAACTAACGAAAGGATCCTCAGGGAAATTGGAGATCTCAAAAGACAAAAGAAAGCGGCAGAGGATCATTCTCCACTGATGCCCAAATCCTTGAGCTTTGATACTCCAATGATCACTTCCCAGCCATCAGGGATCCCGGACGTGCAAATTACAGGGGAGTCAAGAGGATCACGTCTCAACTCGGCAGCAATGACTCAGACATCAGATTCGCATTTTCAGCCAATAGGATCCTATCCTCAGTACATGGGATCCTTCATGAATCAGGGAGCCTATCCGGGGGCACAGCAGTTTCAAGGATCCTCCTTTGTTCCAGGATCATCCCAGGTTCAAGGATCCTCCTTCGTTCCAGGATCATCCCAGATGCCAGGATCCTTACAGATGCCAGGATCCCTAAAAAGTTTGCAAACAGGAAGTCTAGATGTCCATCAAGGGGACTTCATCCCAATGCAGACCATTGCTTCCACTGGTCCCTCCGTTGTTCCAGAATCCCAGCAATATGGATTCCCTAACTTGAACCCAATGGGAGGTAACACTTTAAATAATTATCCTACCACTAACCTTGGATTCATGCAGGATACAGGTACCAATCATGCTATGGCCAGGGAATTACAGAAACTAAAGGACATGATCTCAAGTGTTCCAGGGGTAGTCAAGCCTATCCCAGAGATTGCAGATGGAAGCCACAAGGTATCTCGCTTTGCACCACCAATCTGTGATGCAGAGGTACCCAAAAGGTTCCATATCCCTACCATGAAGCTGTATGATGGCACAACGGATCCAGAGGAACATATAGCACAATACAGGGAAAGGATGGAAATCAATCCTATCCCAGAAAAGTTGAAGGAAGCATGCCTATGTAAAGGATTTGGATCCACTCTTACTGGATCAGCTCTTAAGTGGCTGCTAAGTCTTCCCCCTTACTCTATTACTTCATTTGCCAATTTAGTTAATTTATTCAATAACCAATTCTCTTGTAGTAGAAAATTTGAAAAATTAACTAGTGATTTGTACAGGATAACTCAAAATAATAATGAATCATTAAGGGATTATATAACTAAATTTAGTAAAGAATCCTTGGACATTCCCAACTTGGATATGGCTACGGCTGTTGAAGCCTTCAAAATGGGACTTCTTAAGGATTCATTATTCTATGATGATCTTGTTATGACACCATGCAGGAATTTAGATGAAGTAAGAACTCGAGCACTCAGGTTTATCCGGCTAGAGGATGACAAGAGGATCCAGGAGAGACAAGTAGGATCCTCAAAACAAGATAAGCAAGGATCCTCCTTCAAAAACAACAAGTTCAAATCCTACCATAGAAACGAGAACAAGAATGTGCATGCTGTCGACCAAGAAGAGGATGATGAAGAATATCCTCCAATCTCAGAATATTGCTTTTCCGTTGATAATCATGAACTAATCCTTGCAATGCAGAATCTAGGTGAAAAAGCTAGGTGGCCCAGGAAGAATGATAAACCATCCGGGACTAAAGACAAGTCCAAATGGTGTGCATACCATGAGGATTTCGGGCACCTAACTGAAGATTGCATAGCCTTACGAAAAGAAATCGGATACCTGCTAAGCAAGGGGCATCTAAAAGAATTGTTGGGGAGAAAAAAGCAAAGGACCCAGGATCCTGAAAGGATCCCTGAAAAGGCTCCAGCACCTCCGGCAAACGCACAAGTGATTAACTTCATATCCGGAGGATCAGACATTTGTGGTACATCCTTCTCAGCGGCCAAAAGACATGCAAAAGAATCAAAAATGGATAATGGAGAAAGGCCTACTAGAACCTCAAATGTCTCAGAAGGGAAGATGATAACATTTGATGAGGATGATCGCGTTAATGTTCAGGATCCTCACCATGATAGTCTAGTTATCACTCTCTTTATCTCTAACCATTTTGTCCGCAGGATCCTTATTGACGGAGGGAGCTCAGTGAACATTATCCAGCTTGATGTCTTAAAGAAGATGGGAATCCCAGAATCAGACATCACACCAAGATCCTCCGTGCTTGTAGGATTCAGTGGGGAAACGAAGAAAACTCTGGGGGACATCAAACTCCCAATCTACGTGGAAGGATTACATAATTACCAAAAATTTTGTGTTATTGACTGTTTATCTTGTTGCAACGTTATCCTTGGCAGGCCTTGGATACATGACATGAAAGCAGTTCCATCTACCTACCATCAATGTGTGAAGCTCCCTAGCCCGTGGGGGATAATCAAGATCGACAGTGATCAGCAAGAGGCTAAGGATTGCTATACCTCATCCATGAAGCCAACCTCGAAGCCAAGGGAGCAATAGCAATTACAGTATCCTCCGAGGAATGTCTTGGAGGCAAGGGAACAAGATGTAGATGAAATACTCTTGGATCCTAGTGATCCTGAATCAAAAATCTATATCGGATCAGGGATCCTTGGCAAGATGAAAGAAGACATGATATCCTTCCTCAAAAGAAGAAAATCTACCTTTGCTTGGAAACATGAAGATATGACAGGTATATCTAAGGATATTATTACTCACAAACTTGGCATTGACAGGTCTATCAAGCCAATCCATCAAAAAAGGAGGAAGTTTGCACCAGAAAGGAATGCCATTATCCAAGAAGAAGTAGAGAGACTACTTCGAGCAGGTATGATCAGAGAGGTAAAGTATCCAAAATGGTTAGCCAATGTGGTTGTTGTCCAAAAGAAAAACGGAAAGTGGAGGGTATGTGTCGATTTCACTGATTTGAATAAGGCATGTCCCAAGGATCCTTTCCCATTACCCCACATTGACTCCATGGTGGATGCAACAGCGGGGCATGAACTGTTGACCTTTATGGATGCATCATCTGGATTCCAACAAATACAGATGGAACCATCTGACCAAGAGGATACAGCCTTTATGACCCCAACCGGTTTATATTGTTATATTGCCATGCCTTTTGGACTAAGAAATGCAGGTGCAACATATCAAAGGCTGGTAAATATGATGTTCAAAGATCAAATTGGAAAAACTATGGAGGTGTACATAGATGATATGGTGGTCAAGTCAAAGAAAGCTGAGGATCACCTAAGGGACTTGGAAGAAGCATTCGATATCCTTGATAATTATAACATGAAACTAAATCCTTCAAAATGCCATTTTGGTGTTAAGGCAGGAAAATTCTTAGGATACATGGTAACACAGAGGGGCATTGAAGCAAGCCCGGAACAAATCAAAGCATTAATAAATATCAAATCTCCTGCCAATGCCAAGGATGTTCAAAGACTAACAGGCAGGATAGCAGCTTTGAACAGGTTCATATCGAAATCCTCAGAAAAGTGCAAAGAATTCTACGATATCCTAAGGAAGAATAAGAAGTTCGAATGGACTGAGAAGCATGAAAATGCTTTACAAGCCCTAAAAGAGTATATGTCCTCAGCACCAGCATTAGCAAAACCGGAAAAAGGAGATGTGTTATCCTTATATCTGGCGGTATCCTCAACCACTGTAAGTGCTGTCCTTGTTAAGGATCACGAAGGTACACAATATCCTATCTACTATGTAAGTAAAAGTCTACTTGATGCCGAATCCAGGTACTCACACCTCGAAAAACTTATCCTTGCATTAATCATGGCATCCACTAAGTTAAGGCATTATTTTGAAACCCATACTATTGTTGTGAAAACTAATTTTCCAATTAAGAATGTCCTCAGGAAACCGGATATGTCAGGGAGAATGGCTAAGTGGGCAGTGAAGCTTAGTGCTCATGATATAAGATACGAACCAAGAACAGCCATTAAATCTCAAGCATTAGCTGACTTTGTGGCTGATTTCAGTAGTGATCTACAAAAGGAAGCAGAATTGGAGGTCCAGCAGCTGGATGAGACCAAGGATCCTTGGATCCTACACACTGACGGATCCTCAAATATCAAAGGCACAGGGCTAGGGATCCTACTAAAATCGCCACAGGGGGACATAATACCCCACTCCATAGCCTGTGAGTTCCAAGCGACTAACAATGAGGCTGAGTATGAAGCCCTAATTGCTGGCTTACAAATCGCTAAGGATATGGGGGTAAAGTATCTTAACGTATATGTAGATTCATTATTGATCACTAATCACTTTAACGGATCCTATGCTGTTAAAGGTGAAAAACTAACCAAATATTTAGAGATAGTCAAAGAATTGGCACTCTCTTTTGTTTCTTTTAGCTTGACACAGGTACCAAGGGAGGAGAACACAGGGGCTGATGCATTGGCTAACCTAGGATCATCCTTAAAAATTCCAGAAGACATAAGTATCCCTATCATCCATATCCTGGCTCCTGCTATTGAAAATCAAGTAGCCATGGAAATAGAAGAGGATACTGCAGTAATCCCTAGTGAAGAAGCTCAATCCTATTCAGGATCATGGATCCCACCAATCATGAAGATACTTGCAACATGGGGAGATTCCGACGGGAGAAAAATCCTAGAGCTTTCAGGATCAAGGTATCTCAATTTACAATCTTAAAATAATGTGCTATATAAACGATCCTTGCAGGACCATATTTGAGATGTATTGAGGATCCTGAAATTGAAGAAGTGTTGAGAGACTTCCATGAAGGAGACTGTGGAAACCACACTGGGGGCAGGGCATTATTCTCAAGGATCCTTAGAACAGGATACTACTGGCCTATCTTATATCTGGCGGTATCTCTCACCACTGTAAGTGCTGTCCTTGTTTAAGGATCACGAAGGTACACAATATCCTATCTACTATGTAAGTAAAAGTCTACTTGATGCCGAATCCAGGTACTCACACTCGAAAAACTTATCCTTGCATAATCATGGCTATCCACTAAGTTAAGGCATTATTTTGAAACCCAATACTATTGGTTGTGAAAACTAATTTTCCAATAAGAATGTCCTCAGGAAACCGGAATATGTCAGAGGGAGAATGGCTAAGTGGGCAGTGAAGCTTAGTGCTCAGAGATATAAGATACGTAACCAAGAACAGCCATTAATTCAAGCATTAGCTGACTTTTTGTGGCTGATTTCAGTAGTGATCTACAAAAGGAAGCAGAATTGGAGGTCCAGCAGCTGGATGAGACAAGGATCCTTGGATCCTACACACTGACGGATCCTCAATATCAAAAGGCACAGGGCTAGGGATCCTACTAAAATCGCCACAGGGGACATAATACCCCACTCCATAGCCTGTGAGTTCCAAGCGACTAACAATGAGGCTGAGTATGAAGCCCTAATTGCTGGCTTACAAATCGCTAAGGATATGGGGGTAAAGTATCTTAACGTATATGTAGATTCATTATTGATCACTAATCACTTTAACGGATCCTATGCTGTTAAAGGTGAAAAACTAACCAAATATTTAGAGATAGTCAAAGAATTGGCACTCTCTTTTGTTTCTTTTAGCTTGACACAGGTACCAAGGGAGGAGAACACAGGGGCTGATGCATTGGCTAACCTAGGATCATCCTTAAAAATTCCAGAAGACATAAGTATCCCTATCATCCATATCCTGGCTCCTGCTATTGAAAATCAAGTAGCCATGGAAATAGAAGAGGATACTGCAGTAATCCCTAGTGAAGAAGCTCAATCCTATTCAGGATCATGGATCCCACCAATCATGAGATACTTGCAACATGGGGAGATTCCGACGGGAGAAAATCCTAGAGCTTTCAGGATCAAGGTATCTCAATTTACAATCTTAAATAATGTGCTATATAAACGATCCCTTGCAGGACCATATTTGAGATGTATTGAGGATCCTGAAATTGAAGAAGTGTTGAGAGACTTCCATGAAGGAGACTGTGGAAACCACACTGGGGGCAGGGCATTATTCTCAAGGATCCTTAGAACAGGATACTACTGGCCAACCATGAAAAGGGATGCTATAGAGTATGCTAAGAGGTGTGATCCTTGCCAAAGACATAGCAATATCCTTCACCAACCAGCTGAATTACTACACCCCATACCATCCTCTTGGCCATTCATGAGATGGGGAATGGATATAGTTGGCAAGCTCCCTAAAGCACCTGGTGGAAAAGTATTTATGCTTGCCATGACTGACTATTTTTCCAAGTGGATAGAAGCTGAAGCCTTCGCTCAAGTCAAAGAAAAGGAAGTCATATCCTTCATTAAAAGAAACATTATAACTAGATTTGGCATTCCCTCTGAAATTGTATGTGATAATGGCTCCCAATTCATTGGAAGTAGAACCACTAACTTTTGTGACAGTTGGGGAATCAAGATGATCACATCAACACCAGTTCACCCACAAGCCAATGGTCAAGCAGAATCATCCAACAAGATCATCATCAACAATCTGAAGAAGAAGCTAGGATCCAAGAAAGGGAAATGGGCAGAAGAGTTACCTTATGTGCTATGGGCTGATAGGACAACTCCCAAGAATGCCACCGGTCAAACACCCTTCTCTTTAGTATTTGGGGCAGAAGCAGTGATCCCAACAGAGATGGTGATCCCAACTGCTAGAACAAGTGCTCGTGATCCGGAAGAAAATGCTACAATCCTAGCTCAGGATTTGGATACTATTGAGGAAAACAGGGATCTAGCTAGGATAAGGATGGCAAGCTACCAACAAAGGATGGCTGGTGCCTACAACAAGAATGTCAGGATAAGGAAGTTCCAAGTTGGAGATATGGTGTTGAGAAAAGCATTTCAAAATACCATCAATCCTGCTGACGGGAAGCTAGCACCAAAATGGGAAGGTCCCTACTTGATTGAAGCTGAAGCAGGAAAGGGGGCATACAGGTTACTAACCATGGAAGGAAACTTGTTACCAAGAGCCTGGAATGCTATTCACTTAAAGAAATATTTCATGTGAACATGATCCTTCCTGCATGTGATCCTTACATTGAAGTATCCTTGAAGGATCCTGGAGATATCGGTGATCCTTACTCTGGTAATATGCTTATCCTGAAACTATTGCATTTTCTTACTTTTTGCCTAAGGATAAGGGTCATGTATCCTTCATCCTCTACTCACAAACCATTTGAGTTATGATAGTTTAGGTATCTTCAGCAAATCGTCAAAGATCTCCAAAAGCACCACAGATCCTTGGGTACAACCCCAGTTATCCTTGGGATTATCCCCAGTTTCCGCCAGCAGCGCACGATGATCCTGGTATAGTTCACGTCTTTGGGACCAGTACCCACTTTCGGGGCTGACAACCTCATTGTACTGGCTATATTTAGGATCCTACGTATAATGGTGGACGCACCATACATCCGTTCCTAAGGTTTCTAACGTTTTCACGTTAGCTAAGGTTTTGACATTTTCATGTCACTAAGTTTGGATAGTTGCCAGAAAGGGCCATACTCCAGTTTACATACGATCCTTTGGGCTTGTCCCCAGTTATCCTATGGGCTTGTCCCCAGTGATCCTCCGGGATCATCCCCAGTTATCCTATGGGCTTGTCCCCAGTGATCCTCCGGGATCATCCACAGTTATCCTTTGGGCTTGTCCCCAGTGATCCTCTGGGATCATTCTCAGTTATCCTTTGGGCTTGTCCCCAGTTACTAACTTATCCTTTATATTGGCTTAGTCCCAAGTTATATTCCATTTTTTCAGGTTTTCGAAGTTAAACAATTAAGGATCCTTAATCCTTATTATCCATTAAAGTTTTACCTATGGTGATTCCGATTAAAGGTTAGGATCCTAACTTGGATCCTCAGGTATGATCCTTAACTATTTTTAATTTCATTATTCATTATCCTAACCAACCCTTATACTTTGACAACCAAACCTATGATCCTTGAACCAAAATACTCTGAATAATTTCAATTTGAGGATATTTGATCTAGGATCATATCCTAAGTTTATTAAACACTTTTTCAACTCCCGTTATTTTAACAAATATAGCAATTGAGAAATAAGAGGATTATTGAAGGATAACAACACAAGATAAGCCAGAAAAGTTAAGTTATATTATTAAGCAAAAGGATCATTAACCCTTTCAAAAAGATTGTCAAAATTGCCAACCCACATTTCTACCAGCAAAACGTGGCCCGTCCACATGGGTTGGCAAAGGGTGTCCATTGTCTATGCGGTCTTAGCATTTTGCAGGAAATAAAAGCGGCAGGATCACAAAGGCTTCATTCCCCAAACAGAGGATCCCTCCACCTTTTGTAATCCTACCTATTGTTCAAAGGATCCAGGATCCTTAACCCTAAGAAACTATTGTTCAGAAATTACAAACCATAATTGTTCACAAACACCACTACCACAAAAAACCACTACCAATCCTAAAAAATTGGGCTCCGGCCTAGTCAACAATATCCATCATCGCCCAATCATGCAGCCTACTCCTTTGCTGCTCCATCTCCACCAGCTTCTCCACCCTGATCCTTATCAGCATCACCTCCCTCCAGCCTTGGGATATCCTCAGCATCCTCCTCGTCATCCAAGTCCGCCAGCCTTGCCTTCCAACCTTCAACGTCCCATGAGCTTTTGTCAAAGGTGGGATCCTGAGCCTCCTCAGCCATCTGAAGTTGTATCTTGTACATAGCAATCGCCGCCGAGACCTTGGCATCTTGGGTGATCTCCTGCTTCTCGTTATCCATATTAATCGGCCTCTGAGCAGCTTCATCCTTGGTGGCCTGGAGTTCCTTCTCAAGATCCGCTATCTTGAGATCCTTTAACACACCCATTTGCTGAAGATCGGCAATCTGGCTCTCCTGGTCCTCAACATTGCCAAGATAAGTTTCAATCTCAGCAAGTTTCTGCAAACAAGAGAATAAAGACAAGCTCAGACTCAGGTGATCCTCAAGAAAAGCAGGATACACAAACAAGATATGATAGGCGGATAACCTACAGGGGCAGTGATCCTTACCTCATTCACATAGTCAAGGAATTGCTGACGGAGGAGGGGAAATCCTTGTAGATCTTCAGTAGTCTTCCTCTTCTTCCCCTTGCCCCGGATAGACGCTTTGGGAGCTGAGACTGAAGGACTGGCAGCAGGAGCCTTCTTCTTTGAAGACGTGACATTGGCAAGATCACTGATCCCAAATTTGGAGGCTGATTTAACAGACATGGCAGGTTTTCCAGCACCTACACAATTCAAAAAACAAGATAAGTTCCCTTGTTAAAATTAAATACTTTTACATAAAACTTACTTTCTATAAGGATACTTACTTGACATTGTGGCAGATGCAGAGGATATCTCTTGAGAATCTTGAATGGTGACTTGGAAGCTTCTGACTTCAGGTTCAAGCTTTTTAAAAAGCTAACACTCTTTCTCTGGCAGCAGGGGTCAACTTTAAGTGAGCAACGGAGATAGCTGCATAAAAAAGACAAAGGAGAAAAGACATCAGTGATCCTCATCATATGAGAACAGGACTGATAGTGATCCTTCGAGGATCCTCTATCCTACCATGAGTGGCCCATTCCTTGGGCAGATCCTTCCCATCCGGGATGGAATCCCTCTTAACAAAGAAAAACCGACGTTTCCAGTTTGTATCATTCTTGGTAACTTTGAAGATAGGGTGATCCTCCCCAGCTTTCCGTTTCAGCAGATACCGATGTGATCCAAACGTAGTAAGATCATAGAGCTCAGCTAGCTCCGCCATCCCCAGGTCAATTCCTTCCTGCTCAATGATCCTCTCGAAGGTATACAGAACCCTCCAGATCATCGGCATAGCTTGGATATAAGAGATGCCGGTTAGAGAAAAGAAGGATTGGGTGAAGGATGGAAAAGGATATGAATACCCTATGGTGAAGGGAGTAGCAGGAAAAGCCACCCAGGTATTCGAAACAGAGTCGCTCAAAATACTAGGATCAAAGGACTTGAAAACAACATTCGCCGGAAAGCAATGACGAATTTTATCTATGTGGGCATCAGTAAAGCAGCACCTCTCCGTAGGAGAATCCTTAATAATCCCCTGGCTCTTTAAGGGACTATCCTTCTTGGAATCCTTGTGCGGAGAATTCCGAAGCAGCATGTTTGGAACAGAAACAGGGTAGAAGCTGAAAACAGAGCAAAGAAAAATAGAGAGAAGAAGAAAGAGAAGAGTAGAATACCTGATCAACCTTCGAGTGCAGAATATAAAGGGAAGTATCTTGAATTTAAATACAAACTGATCCTCACCCTATCTCCTATTTATAATCATGATCTGCAGGATTGTCACATCTCTGACGTAATGATCACAACGGCTAGTTCGAACATAACGGCTAGTTTCTTGGAGTCGCCCGTTAGAGATAAGATCGAAACAAAATATAACTCATCTATTTACAATTAACTCCTTATATTTTGGGGGCAATTGTTAGGGCTGGATTTTTACTATAAGTGATCCTTAAACGTGATCCTAACCAGTGATCCTTGTTTCTATGGCAGGCAGTGATCCTCAGCCGGACTTCAAGATCAGGATCATGGGACGTCATGGTGATCCTTATACAAACGGTCACCTTCGCTTACTACAATATTGTTTTGCAGGAACATCTAGCAGGATATGCTCTAAAGACCATGATCCAGGGACGCGTCTTCACAAATATGGCAAGAGCTAAATCAGAGATAGACGTTGTATAAGATATGGAAACATGGCTTGATCTATGGGCAGCAATTTAGGCTAGATTATCTATATTTCTAAAGGGGTAATGAGCTGATAATTAGTCATTTTACCTAAAATAAGTCACCTACACTTGTATAAATACCCCTCTTCCTCATTCGGAAGAACACACATAACACACACGACATACGACACAACTCTCAAACACTTAGACACTCAGTGATCCTTGTACTCAGCTCATTATCATCCAAAGTTGTAATCATATTTTTGTTATATTGAAGTTGGTGATCGGTAGTTGCCATCACCCGAGGTTTTTTATGCCGGAGATCATTCGTTGATCAAGGGCTTTTTCCTCGTATAAATCATTGTGTCTTTGCAAAAGTGATCCTTTACTTTCATAGTTAACCAAGCATCATACCCCGTTTTCATAAAGTTTGGTTACATTATCCTTGTGTGATTTTTGACCAAAACATCAGGATCCTTGAAGAATTTGCAAACAGGAAGTTCAGATGTCCATCAAGGAGATTTTATTCCGATGCAGACCATTGCTTCCACTAGTCCCTCCATTATCCCAGAATCCCAGCAATATGGATTCACATCCAGTGTTCCTAACTTGAACCCGATGGGAGGTAACACTTTTAATAATTCTCTTACCACTAACCATGGATTCATGCAGGATACAGGTATCAACCATGCTATGGCCAGAGAACTGCAGAAACTAAAGGATATGATATCAAGTGTTCCAGGGGTAGTCAAACCTATCCCGGAGACTGCAGATGGAAGCCATAAGGTATCTCGTTTTGCACCACCAATTTGTGATGTTGAGATACCCAAAAGATTACATATTCCAACTATGAAGCTGTATGATGGTACAACGGATCCTGAGGAAGACATAGCACAATACAGGGAGAGGATGGAGATCAATCCGATTCCAGAAAGGTTAAAGGAAGCATGCCTATGCAAGGGATTTGGATCCACTCTTACTGGATCAGCTCTTAAATGGCTGCTAAGTCTTCCCCCTTACTCTATTACTTCGTTTGCTAATTTAGTTAACTTATTCAATAATCAATTTTCTTGTAGCAGAAAATTTGAACGATTGACTAGTGATTTATATAGGATAACTCAGGGTCATAATGAATCATTAAGGGATTATATAACCAAATTTAGTAAAGAATCCTTGGACATTCCCAACTTGGATGTAGCCACAGCTGTCGAGGCCTTCAAAATGGGGTTGCTTAGGGATTCATTGTTCTATGATGATCTTGTTATGACACCATGCAGGAACCTAGACGAAGTAAGGACTCGGGCACTCAAGTTCATCCGGCTAGAGGATGACAAGAGGATCCAGGAGAGACAAGTAGGATCCTCAAAACAAGAAAAGCAAGGATCCTCTTTCAAAAGCAACAAATTCAAATCCTATAACAGAACTGACAACCAGAATGTGCATGCTGTTGACCAAGAAGAGAATGATGAGGATTATCCTCCGATTTCTGAATACTGTTTTTCCGTTGATAACAATGAACTAATCCTTGCAATGCAGAATCTAGGAGAAAAAGCCAGATGGCCCAGAAAAAAAGACAAACCAGCCGCAGCTAAAGACAAATCAAAATGGTGTGCATACCACGAGGATTTTGGGCATTTAACAGAAGAATGCATCGCATTAAGAAAGGAAATTGGATATCTGCTGAGCAAGGGGCATTTAAAAGAGTTGTTGGGAAGAAAAAAGCATAGGACTCAGGATCCTGAAAGGATCCCTGAAAAGGCTCCAGCCCCTCCGGCAGATGCACAAGTGATAAACTTTATTTCCGGAAGATCAGACATCTGTGGTACATCCTTTTCAGCGGCTAAAAGGCATGCAAAGGAAGCTAAAATGGATAATGGAGAAAGACCTATTCGAACATCAAGTGTCTCGGAAGGAAAAGTGATAACCTTTGATGAGGATGATCGCGTAGACATCCAGGATCCTCATCATGATAGTTTAGTTATTTCTCTCTTTATTTCTAACCATTTTGTTCGCAGGATCCTAATTGACGGAGGAAGCTCAGTAAACATTATCCAGCTTGATGTTCTGAAGAAAATGGGTATTCCTGAATCAGACATCACACCAAGATCCTCCGTGCTTGTGGGATTTAGTGGCGAAACTAAGAAAACCCTGGGGGACATCAAACTCCCAATTTACGTGGAAGGATTACATAATTATAAAAAATTTTGTGTTATTGACTGTTTGTCTTGTTGTAATGTTATCCTTGGCAGGCCCTGGATACACGATATGAAGGCAGTCCCATCCACCTACCATCAATGTGTGAAGCTCCCTAGCCCTTGGGGAATAATCAAGATCGATAGTGATCAGCAGGAGGCTAAGGATTGTTACACCTCATCAATGAAACCAGCCTTTAAATCAAGGGAGCAATAGCAATTAAAGTATCCTCCAAGGGATGTCTTGGAGGCAAGAGAGCAGGATGTGGACGAAATACTCTTGGATCCTGATAATCCTGAATCCAAAATCTATATCGGATCAGGGATCCTTGGACAAATGAAAGAAGACATTGTATCCTTCCTCAAAAGAAGAAAATCTACCTTTGCATGGAAACATGAGGATATGACAGGTATATCTAAGGATATTATCACTCATAAACTTGGCATTGACAGGTCAGTTAAACCAATCCATCAAAAAAGGAGGAAGTTTGCACCAGAAAGAAATGCCATTATCCAGGAAGAGGTAGAAAGATTACTACGAGCAGGTATGATTAGAGAAGTGAAGTATCCAAAATGGCTGGCCAATGTGGTTGTTGTTCAAAAGAAAAATGGAAAGTGGAGGGTATGTGTCGATTTCACTGATTTGAATAAGGCATGTCCCAAGGATCCTTTCCCATTACCCCACATTGACTCCATGGAGGATGCAACGGCGGGTCATGAACTGTTAACCTTTATGGATGCATCATCTGGATTCCAACAAATTCAGATGGAACCATCTGACCAAGAGGATACGGCTTTTATGACCCCAACCGGTTTATATTGTTATATTGCTATGCCGTTTGGATTAAGGAATGCAGGTGCAACATATCAAAGGCTGGTGAACATGATGTTCAAAGATCAAATTGGACAAACTGTGGAAGTATACATAGACGATATGGTAGTAAAATCCAAAAAAGCTGAGGATCACCTAAGGGACTTGGAGGAAGCATTTGATATCCTTGATAGTTATAACATGAAGCTTAATCCTTCAAAATGTCACTTTGGTGTTAAAGCAGGCAAATTCTTAGGATATGGTAACCCAGAGGGGCATTGAAGCAAGCCCGGAACAAATCAAAGCATTGGTGAATATCAAATCCCCTGCCAACGCTAAGGATGTGCAAAGACTAACAGGCAGGATAGCAGCTTTAAACAGATTTATATCCAAATCCTCAGAAAAGTGTAAAGAATTCTATGATATCCTAAGAAAAAACAAGAAATTCGAATGGACTGAAAAGCATGAGAATGCTTTACAAGCCCTCAAAGAATACATGTCCTCAGCTCCAGCATTGATGAAACCAGAAAAAGGAGATGTGTTATCCTTATATCTTGCGGTATCCTCAAAAGCAGTAAGTGCAGTCCTTGTTAAGGATCATGAAGGTACACAATATCCTGTCTATTATGTAAGTAAGATTTTACTTGATGCTGAATCCAGGTATTCACACCTCGAAAAACTTATTCTTGCACTAATTATGGCATCTACTAAACTAAGACATTATTTTGAAACCCCTGTTATTGTTGTTAGAACTAATTTTCCAATTAAGAATGTCCTCAGGAATCCAGAGATGTCCGGAAGGATGGCTAAGTGGGCAGTAAAGCTTAGTGCCCATGATATAAGATATGAGCCTAGAACAGCCATCAAATCTCAAGCATTAGCAGACTTTGTGGCTGATTTCAGTAGTGATTTACAAAAGGAAACCGAATTGGAAGTCCAGCAGCTGGATGAGACCAAGGATCCTTGGATACTGCATACTGATGGATCCTCAAATGTTAAAGGCACGGGGCTTGGTATACTACTAAAATCGCCACAGGGGGACATAATACCCCACTCCATAGCTTGTGAGTTCCAAGCCACTAATAATGAGGCTGAATATGAAGCCTTAATCGCTGGTTTGCAAATTGCTAAGCATATGGGGATCAGGTATCTTGACGTATACGTGGATTCATTGTTAATCACTAATCACTTTAATGGATCCTATGCTGTTAAAGGTGAAAAACTAACCAAATATTTAGAGATAGTCAAAGAATTGGCACTCTCCTTTGTTTTCTTCAGTTTGACACAGGTACCAAGGGAAGAAAATACAGAAGCTGATGCATTGGCCAATCTAGGATCATCTTTGAAGATCCCAGAGGATATAAGTATCCCCATCATCCATATCCTGGCTCCTGCTATTGAAAATCAGGTGGCCATGGAAATAGAAGAGGATTCTGCAATGATCCCTAGTGAGGATACTCAATCTTGTTCAGGATCATGGATCTCACCAATCATGAGATACTTACAACACGGAGAGATTCCTATAGGAGAAAACGCTAGGGCTTTCAGAATTAAGGTATCTCAATTCACAATCTTAAATAACATGTTGTATAAGCGATCTCTTGCAGGACCATATTTAAGATGTATCGAGGATCCTGAAGTTCAAGAAGTTTTAAAAGACTTCCATGAAGGAGATTGTGGAAACCACACTGGGGGCAGGGCATTGTTCTCAAGGATCTTAAGGACAGGATACTACTGGCCAACTATGAAAAGGGATGCTGTGGAGTATGCTAAGAAGTGTGATCCTTGTCAAAGACACAGCAATATCCTTCATCAGCCGGGTGAATTTCTACATCCTATACCATCCTCTTGGCCATTTATGAGATGGGGGATGGATATAGTTGGCAAGCTCCCTAAGGCACCTGGTGGAAAAGTGTTCATGCTTGCTATGACTGATTACTTCTCCAAGTGGATAGAGGCTGAAGCCTTTGCCCAAGTCAGAGAAAAAGGAACTTATATCCTTTATTAAGAGAAATATTATAACTAGATTTGGCATTCCTTCTGAAATTGTATGTGATAATGGTTCCCAATTTATTGGGAGTAGAACTACTAACTTTTGTGACAGTTGGGGGATTAAGATGATAACATCAACACCAGTCCACCCACAAGCTAATGGTCAAGCAGAATCATCGAACAAGATCATCATCAACAATTTGAAGAAGAAACTTGGATCCAAGAAGGGGAAATGGGCAGAAGAATTACCTTATGTGCTTTGGGCTGATAGGACAACCCCCAAGAATGCTACTGGTCAAACACCATTCTCTTTGGTATTTTGGGCAAAATCAGTGATCCCAACAGAAATGGTGGTTCTAACTGCTAGAACAAATACCCGTGATCCTGAGGAAAATGATGCAAACCTAGCTCAAGACTTGGATACTATTGAAGAAATCAGGGATCTGGCTAGGATAAGGATGGCTAGCTACCAACAAAGAATGGCTGGTGCTTATAACAAAAATGTCAGGATAAGGAAATTCCAAGTTGGGGATATGGTATTGAGAAAAGCATTCCAGAATACCACCAATCCTGCTGATGGGAAATTGGCACCAAAATGGGAAGGCCCTTATTTGATTGAAGCCGAAGCAGGAAAGGGGGCATATAGATTGCTAACCATGGAAGGTAATTTGTTACCAAGAGCCTGGAATGCTGTCCACTTGAAGAAATATTTCATGTAAGCGGGATCCGTCTGGCACATATGATCCTTACATTTGCAGTATCCTTCAAGGATCCCTGAAGTATCGGTAATCCTTACTCTGGTAATGTCCTAAGCTCGAACTCTTATTTACATATTTTCTTATTTAAGGATAAGGATCATGTATCCTTCATCCTTCTCTCACGAGATTTTGAGTTCTGATAGTCCAGGTATCCTTAGCATATTGTCGACAATCTTCAGAAGCAACTCAGATCCTTGGGTTCAACCCCAGTTGTTTGGGCTTGTCCCCAGTTATCCTTGGGCTTGTCCCCAGTTTCGCCGGTAGCGCACGATGATCCTGGTATAGTTCAAGTCTTTGGGACCAGTACTCGCTTTAGGGGCTGATAATTCCATCGTACTGGCTATGCCTAGGATCCTACGTATAATGGTAGACGTACCATATATCCGTTCCTAAGGTTTCTAACGTTTTCACGTTAGCTAAGGTTTTGGCATTATCATGTCACTACGTTTGGATAGTCGCTAGTAAGGGTCGTACTCCAGTTCACCTAAGATCCTTGGGCTTGTCCCCAGTTATCCTTTGGGCTTGTCCCCAGTTATCCTTTGGGCTTGTCCCCAGTGATCCTTTGGGCTTGTCCCCAGTTACTAACTTGTCTTTCATATTGGCTTAGTCCCAAGTTATATTCTATTTTCAGGTTTTCGAAGTTAAACAATTAAGGATCCTCAATCCTTATTATCCATTAAAGTTTTTCTTATGGTTATCCTGATTAAAGGTTAGGTTCGTAACTTGGATTCTCAGGTATGATCCTTAACTGTTTTGATTTCATTCATTATTTTGAATAACCCTTACACTTTGACAACTGAACCTATGATCCTTAAAATGAACTACTTTTTGGAAGTTTTCGACTATAGGATATTTGATCCTGGATCATATCCTAAATTTCTTAAACATAATTTGCTTAACTTTTCTTACTCAGACAAGTATAAATCAAAATAATTGAGAATTTAAAGGATAACATCACAAGATAAGTCAAAAGTTAAAGTTTTATTCATTCACAAAATAGTTAACCCTTTAAAGTTGTCAAAATTGCCAACCCACGTTTCTACCAGCAAAACGTGGCCCGTCCACATGGGTTGGCAAAGTGTGTCCATTGTTCATGCGGTCATAGCAGTGCAGGAAATAAAGGTCGGCAGGATAACAAGTGGCTTCATCCCCCAAACAGAGGATCCCTCCACCACCTATTATGCTACCTATTGTTCAAAGGATCATGGATCCTTACCCTAAAAACTATTGTTCAAAATACAAACCATCCAACTATTCAAATAAACAACCACCAAACAAAAAAAATGGGCTCCGGCTAAGTCTCGAAATTTCCATCATCGCCCAATCCTGCAGCTCAATCCTTCGCTGCACCATCACCACCGGCTCCACTTGCCTCTCCACCCTGATCCTTGCCAGTGTCTCCACCCTCAAGCATCGGGATCTCCTCAGCCTCCTCATCATCCTCCAGTTCAGCCAGCCTAGCCTTCCAGCCTTCGACATCCCTGGTGCTCTTGTCAAAAGAAGGATCCTGAGCCTCCATAGCCATCTGCAGCTGGATCTTGTACATAGCTATTGCAGCAGAGACCTTGGCATCCTGGGTGATCTCATGCTTCTCATAGTCAAAGTTGATCAGCATCTTAGCAGCATCATCCTTGGTGGCCTGGAGCTCCTTCTGAAGATCGGCTATCTTGAGATCCTTCAACACCCCAACCTGTTGAAGGTCAGCAATCTGGCAATCCTGATCCTCGACATGGCCAACATACGTCTCTACCTCAGCAAATTTCTACAAGGAATGATGTCAGAGACAAGTGATCCTCAAAACTAGCAGGATACACAAGCAGGGACAGTGATCCTTACCTCGTTGATGTAATCCAGACACTGTTGGCGGAGCAGGGGCAGACCTTGCAAATCCTCAGAGGCCTTTCTCTTCTTGCTTCCTTTTCCCCTGATAGGTGCTTTAGGGGCTGAAGCAGTTGGGCTAGCAGCAGGAGTTTTTCTCCTTGAAGATTTGACAATAGTAAGATCGTCGATGCCGAACTTCGAAGCGGACTTAGAGGATTTTCCAGCACCTACACAACCAAAACAAGATAAGTATCTTAATTTTATTTGACTCTCATTATATAAATACTCCTTAAATAAGGATACTTACTTGACATTGTGACAGAAGCAGAGGATACTTCCTGAGAATCCTGGGTGGTAATCTTGAAAGTTCTGACTTCAGGGTCAAGCTTCTTAAAGGCCAGGAGTCTCTCTTTTGCAGCAGGTGTCAACTTCCGATGTGAAACGGAGATAGCTGCACAACAAGAAAACAACAGAACATCAGTGATCCTTATGCTAAAGGATAAGTTCTACGGTGATCCTTCCAGGATCCTCTATCCTACCATGGGTAGCCCACTTCTTGGGCAAATCCTTCCCATCAGGGATGGTATCTCTCCTTACAAAGAAAAACCGTCGCTTCCAGTTCATATCATTTTTGGTAACTTTGAGAACAAGATGCTCCTCACCAGCTTTTCGTTTGAACAAGTATCGGTGGGATCCAAAAGTTGTAAGATCATACATCTCAGCCAACTCCGCCATACCCAGATCAATTCCTTCTTGTTCGATGATCCTTTCAAGGGTGTATAAAACCCTCCAGATCATCGGCATAGCCTGGATATAGCGGATGCCGGTAAGGGAGAAAAAAGACTCGGTGAACTGAGGGAAAGGATACGAGTATCCTATCATGAAAGGAGTGACCGGGAAAGCTACCCAAGCCTCAGAGATGTAATCGCTCAGAGCGGTAGGGCTAAAAGGTTTAAAGAGGGTGTTCGCCGGAAAGCAATGCCGTATTTTGTCAATTTGAGGGTCGGTAAAACAACACCTCTCGGTGGGGGAATCCTTGATGATCCCTTGACCCTTCAAGGGGCTATTATTCTTAGGATCCTTGCTGGGAGAGTTCCGGAGCAGCATTTTTTTGACAGAATGGTGGAAAGATAAAGAAAACAGAGCAAGAGAAGAAAGAAGATGAAGAGAGAATACCTGTTTATCTTCGGATGAGATTATAAAGGGATTACTTCTGAAATTTAAATGCAAACGATCCTATCTATATCTCCTATTTATAATCATGATTGTGCAGGGCTGTCACCTCTGTGACGTCAGGACTGCAACGGATAGTTCGTTCACAACGGCTATATATCCGTTGAGTTAGTTACAGATAAGATCAGCAAAATATAACTCGTTAATATTACATAATTACTCCTTATATTTTGGGGGCAATAGTTAGGGCAGGATTTTAATGACCTGTGATCCTTACATGATATCCTAACGAGTGATCCTTGTTTCTTTGACAGATAGTGATCCTCAGAAGAGCTTCAGGATCAGGATCATGGATCATCCTAAGGATCCTCATACTAACGATTGTTCTCTTTGAATTTAATGTTGTTTTGCAGGAATTACGAGTTGGACCTGGTCTTGGCAATGTTATTAAGGAATCTTTCACGTAAATCTCGCACATACACCGCCGGAAATAGACGTTGTGGAGAATAAGGAAACTCAGCACAATTTAAGGGCAATTAGTTAGGCTAAATTTACTTCTATTTCTAAAGGGGTAACGAGCTAGTAGTTAGGTGACTTGCCTAAAATTCGACCACACACGCTTATATAAATTGCACTCTTGAGCATTCGGAAGACACAACACACTTCTTACACACTCTAGCATACTACACCATAGTGATCCTTGTACCTAGCTCGTTACCATCCAAAGTTGTAAACATTGTTTATTATATTGATGTTTGGTGATCGGTAGTTTCCATCACCCGAGGTTTTTTATACCGGAGATCATTCATTGATCAAGGGCTTTTTCCTCGTATAAATCCTTGTGTCACTTGTGCAATTTACATTTAAGTGATCCTTATCTTTGTTCATCATACCAAGCATCATTCCCCGTTTACAAAGAGTTTGGTTGCATTATCCTTGTGTGATTTTTTACCAAAACAATACCTGCTCGGAGTAATTTTTCTACCTCCTCCTAGATAATGGCATTTCTTTCTGGTGCAAACTTCCTCCTCTTTTGATGGATTGGTTTAAATGATCTGTCAATGTCGAGTTTATGAGTAATTATATCCTTAGATATACCTGTCATATCTTCGTGTTTCCATGCAAAGGTAGATTTTCTCCTTTTGTGGAAGGATACCAAATCCTCTTTTATTTTGCTAAGGATCCCTGATACTATGTAAATCTTGGATTCAGGATCATGAGGATCCATAAGGATTTCTTCTACATCCTGCTCTCTTGCCTCCAAGACATCCCTTGGAGGATACTTTAATTGCTATTGCTCTCTAGGCCTTGAGGGTGGTTTCATTGATGATGTGTAGCAGTTCTTCGCCTCTTGTGATCGCTCTTAATTTTCACCACCCCCCATGGACTAGGAAGCTTCACACATTGATGATAAGTGGATGGGACTGCCTTCATGTCATGTATCCAAGGCCTGCCAAGGATAACATTACAACAGGATAAGCAATCAATAACACAAAATTTTTTATAAGAATGTAATCCTTCGATATAGATTGGGAGTTTGATGTCCCCCAGAGTATTCTTGGTCTCCCCACTGAATCCCAAAAGCACTGAGGATCTTGGTATAATATCGGATTCTGGGATATTCATCTTCTTAAGGACATCAAGCTGGATTATGTTCACAGAGCTTCCTCCATCTATAAGGATCCTGCGAACAAAATGGTTAGAAATAAAAAGAGTAATAACAAGGCCATCATGATGAGGATCCTGAATGTCAACACGATCATCCTCATCAAAAGTTATGACTTTATCCTTGGTAACACTGGACGTTCGAATGGGTCTGTTTCCATTATCCATCTTGGTTTCCTTGGCATGTCTTTTGGCTGCTGAAAAGGAAGTACCACAAATGTCTGATCCTCCGGATATGAAGTTTATAACTTGTGCATCTGCTGGAGGAGCTGGAGCTTTTTCTGGGATCCTTTCAGGATCCTGGGTTCTTGATTTCTTTCGTCCCAAAAGTTCCTTTAAGTGCCCCTTGCTTAACAAGTAACCAATTTCTTTTCTTAGTGTAATGCACTCTTCAGTGAGATGCCCAAAATCCTCGTGATAAGCACACCATTTTGATTTGTCTTTTGTAGCAGCTGGTTTATCACTTTTTCTTGGCCACCTAGCTTTCTCACCTAAGTTCTGCATTGCAAGAATCAGTTCATTGTTATCAACAGAAAAACAGTATTCAGAGATTGGAGGATAATCCTCATCATCCTCTTCCTGTTCTACGGCATGCACATTCTGGTTATCAGATTTGTTGTAGGATTTGAACTTGTTGTTCTTGAAAGAGGATCCTTGCTTTTCCTGTTTGAGGATCCTGCTAGTCTCTCCTGGATCCTTTTGTCATCCTCTAACCGGATGAACCTAAGGGCCCTGGTCCTTACTTCATTGAGATTCCTGCATGGGGTCATAACAAGATCATCATAGAATAACGAATCCCTAAGTAAACCCATTTTAAAGGCTTCTACAGCCGTAGCTATATCCAAGTTAGGGATATCTAAGGATTCCTTACTAAACTTGGTGATATAATCTCTAAGTGATTCATTTTGACCTTGAGTTACCCTATACAAATCACTAGTTAATCGTTCAAACTTTCTACTACAAGAAAATTGATTATTAAACAGGTTAACTAGATTAGCAAATGAAGTAATAGAGTAGGGGGAAGACTTAGCAGCCATTTAAGAGTTGATCCTGTGAGTGTGGATCCAAATCCCTTGCATAGACATGCTTCCTTTAACCTTTCTGGGATGGGGTTAATCTCCATCCTTTCTCTGTATTGAGCTATGTGTTCTTCAGGATCTGTGGAGCCATCATATAACTTCATGGTTGGTATCTGGAACCTTTTGGGTATCTCAGCATCACAAATAGGTGGTGCAAAACGAGATATCTTATGGCTCCCATCTGCAATTTCAGGAATAGGCTTAACCACCCCTGGAACACTGGATATCATATCCTTAAGCTTTTGTAACTCCCTAGCCATAGCTTGATTCATACTTGTATCCTGCATAAGGCCATGGTTAGTGGTATAAGAATTATTGAAAGTGTTACCTCCCGGCGGATTCAAGCTCGGAATCCCGGATGTGAATCCATATTGTCGAGACTCTGGTATGATTGAAGGGCCAGAAGAAGCAATGGTTTGCATTGGAATGAAGTCTCCTTGATGGACATCAGAACTTCCCGGTTGCAAATTTCTTAAGGATCCTTGATCCTGGGAAACATTGGATCCTTGATGCATTGTGAACGGGGGTTGTTGGGATTGAACCCTACCAAAGGAACAGATAATGTAAAGCCAAAACCAGATCACATCAGTGGACTAACAATAAGCAGCTGCTTACTCTTTGCTTTCCCCTTGAATGTGGCTCGAACATCTGATATGCTCCAAAGTACTGCTTCTATAAACATCTGCTGACCTACAACTGCTGATTCTACTCAAGGACTGATGAAGACTAAAAGCTCTGCTGTTCAATCTGCTGCCTTGAGTCAAGCACTGCTGATCATGACAAGTACTGCTGGGTTCACAGCAGTGGAATGATGCAGCAGCAGTTTTATTCTTTTTATGTAATATAATGTAATATTCAGTAGTTAGCAAAGCAGTACTTGTATAGATCAGTAGATAGAGTTTGTTAGGTTGTTAGATGTCACTTTCATGGTGACGTCAGCTGAGATGCTTCAGTGGTTTGGTTTGCCTATAAATGGAGCAGTACCCTGTACTGTTACATTTGATTGACTTAGTAGATTCTTCTTCTCCAGTCCAATACTTTCATCTTGTGCAACCAACCTTGGAGTATCAGGCTGAGGGGGAGCTTAGTATTGTAAGCATGCTTGTAATCATTTGCTTTGTAATTCAATCATTTGACTTAATGTGAAGCAATTGTTTATCATACTATTCTCTTCTTTGGATTGTGTTTACAAAGTTTGTATTCATTTCCGCTGCACTTTTCACTGTTTAATATTCTCTGAATGATCAATTTATACAAACAAACACAATCATGAGAGCCTCCGTTCCTAACAATTGGTATCAGAGCTTGGACAGTCAAATTCGATCTAACAATCAATTTGACATAACAGTTCAGCTCACAATTCATTAATACTAAGGTTGGTCGTATTTTAGTTGAAAAACAGAGTAACGAATCATGATCAAAGTGATGACTCAAAAGCTCTGTAATACAATCAAGATGTCATAAGATTCATAAATCTCATACAGCTGGTGATGTCATGCACAAATCACTCATAGTTTCCAGATCTGGAAACTTATCTGGTAACTATGGTATGTTGATCTTCATTCAAAATTGATTTCAACTGTTGTTATGAAATCTGTGATGTTTTCATCATATTTTACACTAAAGTATGCACCTCAGATTAGCAAAACCTATATTCATATAAACACTAGTGTTTTGCTAACATAGAAAGAGGGAAATAAAAGCTTTAGTCAAAATTTCTTATGTGCTAGAAGACAGGTTGAGAATCCTCAAAAGGACCAAATCAACTTTGCCAAAACACATTAAGAAAATAAGGTGTCAAAACAGTCCAAATCATACATAATGTGAGAATTGGTAATAAAACATGTACAAATGTGGCCAGATCTCTCAAAACATTACTTTAAAATGATTCTGGACTAAACTTCTTCAAAATAATATCTCCCAGTGAGTATTTCTGTACTTGTGAATGGGAAGGGTAAAAGGGAAAAAGAAAATGAACAAATTTCAAAGTGTGGTTGTCTCAAAACTTTTGAAATCAAAAGAAAAGAGTATAAGCATAAAACACTCTTGAGGTTAAAGTTGGGTAAAACAATGGAATCATGCAACTGTGTGCATTCATCAATACAGGAATTGTTCAGTTAACAATGGCATCCCCAATGATTAACCTTAAAGAAGAATTTACAATCAACTGACAAGAAAATGACCCCAAACAATGGTCAAAATAACTTGAGAATGATATGATCATGAACTTATTTGAAAAGCTGTCAGATCCTTTTGATGATTTTCAAAACATCCTTTAATTTTTTTAAGGTGCTTTTCTCTAAATAAAACCAGATATATATTACTTTTTATAAAATATTTTGTACTTTTACTCATTTTTTATAGTAAAAGCTCATCTCTGGTCAGGATGCAATTTCCTTATTTTTGTGTGAAATTACTATCCTTAAATCTGATCAAAAGGAAATGGCACACATATCAAGGTCATGTTAAGCTCAAGTTTGGTTGTCACAGATCAAAAAATCGATTGCAAATTGATTTTGAACTACTGAGATACTCATGTTCTATTTCAAGTAATTAGACACAAAATGAGTAGCTTTAGTAGAAATGTCTTCATCATCTGGGATGCTAAGCCACTGTCTGGAATAATGGACATTTGGCAAAACCTTGAACAAAAATTTTTGTAGATAACTGCTGGCAATTTAATCTTGATAATATACATCTAAAATGTATTTTGTTAAGAATAGCATTTCTGGTGCTCAACAGATGTCAAATAAGATATTGTGCTTTCACAAGACAAAATCAATTCCTACATCTGAACAAGCAGATGCTAAAATTATTTGTCAAAAGTCAAAACACTGCTGCACAAACAGTTGTCATACTAATGATCCTCATTATTGTCTTTAACCACTGTTGTACCTTAAATGTTGTTGTGCCTCAACATCTGCTCTCTAAAGTCTGTCCACTGCTGATAGTCAATCTCTGTTCTTTCAAAAACACTGATGTTTAAAATCAATGTTCTATCCACTGATACACCCACTGCTTCATTTCATTACCGTTGTAACTACTGATGCTTGATCCATCAGTGGTTGTCAAAACAACTGTCCTCCGTGATTTACCATTTCATCAGGGGTTGGCACGTGGTCAGTTTTTAGCCGTCAGATCATTATAACCGCTGCCACATCCGCATTCACTTTTTCCCTAAAATAAAACCCTGATTAAACCCAAACAGGGGCTCACACTGTCGAATTGAATTCCAAATATTCTCTTCACAAAGCAGTTTCCCACTCTTCTTCACAAAAACTTTCTTCGATCTTCTTCATCAAAAATGACGAAATCAAAATCGAAACCAAAATCAAAATCATCTTCCTCATCCGCTCCTAAAGACACCACTCAAATGGTTGTTGAACCAAGTGAAATACCATTCAAAGCTCCTCACAACTATTTGGGAATACTCACAAAACCCACAACCGACGACACCTTCAATTCCATCATAGACACCATATCTGCATTAAAGTATAAAACTTTGTTAACAACAGATGCTTCCATCTACCTAGAAACCCAGACAGAGTTCTGGAAAAATGCCAGTCTTGAGAAACAAGATGACGTCATCAAAGCCATAAACTCCTCAATAAAGGGTAAAACCATCCAAATCACTCCGCAATCTATTTCAGAGGTCTTCAAACTCGATGATCAGAAAGGTAAAATTTCTTTCTCAAAAACCGAGTTGAAAAATGATTTTCTGAACAGGGGATATGCAGAACAACCTAAAAGGGATACCTTACAAAAAGGTTATTTTCCTTCTGCACCCAGATTTTTATTTCACACACTTTTGATGTGTGCTTCAAATAAAACAACATCTTTCAATGAAATACCATTAAAAATTCAATGTCTGGGCTATGCTATTTTAAATAATAAAGATTACAATTACTCCCAGAAAATTTTTAATATGGTAAAGAATGTTGACAGCAAAGCATTTCTGCTCTTTCCACGATTTCTGAGTTATTATCTTGAACACAAATTTGAAAAGAAAGATGCAGATTTGCTCAAACAAGGTTCTCCTTTTCAAATAAACGGCTTAACACCTGAGACTTTCTCAAGGATGTTAGCCCCTGTAAAACAAAAGCAGGGGTACCTGAGCAGAATTTAGCAGATGAAACTGCTCCTCAGGTATCTGCTGCTGAGCCCACTGCTCCAGGTGATCAAAGCAGCACACCCACTGTTTTGAAACCCACACCTGCCACCACAAAAAGAACCAAAAAGAAAATATCCAGAAAGCCCACCAAACCAAACAAAGGCATCTCTGGAAGATGAGATCCCAGAGACAATGCCAGTGATAGCACAAAAGTCACCAATAACCACTACTGCTACTTCCTCACAGCAGGTGGAAGAAAGATCTCAACCCTTGCCTCGAACTCCTCTTGCATCCTCACAAAAGGATCAGGTTGTAAACACAGGGACACCACAATATGAAGCTCTGGACCCACTCGGATCCATCTTCCACAGTCCTGATCCCAAGGACATGTCTCTTTCAACTCCTTTACCCTCACCCCACATAATACCACCATCCACCATACCTTTGTTGCATGCAGCTGATGTTACTCTGACACAAACCAGTTCCTCTCACCCACCTATCACTGAGAGTATACTTCAACAGGTGACTGGGTCTGATGTTGACATTTCTGCTATCCCAGCAACAACTGAGGAGGTCACACTGCAGGAATTACAAATAATTCCTGTCAGTAGTTCAAGTGGAGCAGCCACTACAAATGTTGAACCCACTGGTTTACATTTGGACAGTGGTTACATTCATAAGACTCCCTTGAAGGCAATTTCTTCTATAGCACCACTGAAAACCACCAGTGAGTTTGTTTTAACTACTGGCAACATCAAAAGGTTATCAAGTGCTGAAGAAAGAAGTCCCCAGTACCAAGAACAAGGGGCATCAATGGCTGACTTTTGGGACTCTGTTCCTAAGTCATTCATTGGTAAAACCACTAATGGTGGGGATTCAGATTATCCTGTTAATTCAGGTGATGATTCAAGATATCAGGAATTGACGGGCAGGGTCGAAAACCTTGAAACCTCAGTTGCTAAAATAAAAGATATGGTGCAGCAGCTGTTAAAAGCTCAGAAAGCCTAATCCACTGCTCCTCCTGCTCAAGCACCTGCTCAACAGGCACCTGCTGCAAATGAGTTATGGAACCTATTCCAACCACTGCTGGAAAGGCAAAAGCAGATGGCAGATCAGCAGCACGCTATACATGTTCAAAAGCTGACAAATATGGTGGAATCAAGATTCAAAGATACTCAGGCAGATATTAAAGCTATCAAAGCTCACATTCAAAGTACCTCTGGAAAAGTTCCCTCCACTATTCTCTTCATGAATGAACCCTTCTCAGATAATGCCAAAAAGGGGGAGAAGATCAAGTGGAAGAAAAAGGGAATTGATGATGGTATCTATGTTGAGCCAGAAAGTAGCCAAACCAAAACAGCAGTATCAACACACACCACATCACCACACACCACCACAACTACTGTTCCACCACCATCTGTGTCTACAGCACCAAAACCACCATCACCATCAAAAACAGCCAAACCATCATCACCCCCTGCCAAAAAGCAGAAGACAACAGATGTTACAACATCTGTTGTAATAGCAACAGTGGTTGAAACACCAGTTGTTCCAACTACTATTAGTCAGCCACTCATCACCACTCAAACAACTGCCATCATAACCCCTGCTCAAAAGCAGAAGACATCTGCTGATACATCAGTAGTTGTAATGACAACAGCGGTTGAAGCACCAGTTGTTTCAACAGCTGTTAGTCAACCATCCACCGCTACTCTCACCTTTCCTACATCACAACCAAAGCTCTTCAATAGAAAAAGAAAGCCAATCTCTGCCTACGAGGGCATACATGATCCTAATGCTGCAAAATATCCACTGGAACTTGAAGCTATCAAAAATGAGATGAGGCAATTCTATACAGAAGAGGATCCTTCAAAAAGAAGATTCTCCTCACTCATAGGCTACATGGCACCAGAAGATATGGATTATTACCTCAAGATCAAGGCAAAGCAAGCTAAAACAAGAGCTAAAGTTGATAGTGAAAGTGAAGGTCTAAGTGACGAAGGCATTGCTAAAAGACTGGAGTTCTACTTCACAAAAGTAAAGCAGATAGAAGGGTTTGCACAAGACCTAAACAAAGAAAAGGCTGATCAAAAGAAAAAGTTAAGAAAACAATATCTAGCCTACATCATGAAAGAGAAATTCTATCCTGCTGAAGAACAACAGTTCGAAGAATGGCCAAAAGTCGCTCTAAAGCATGAGGCAGAAAGGATTGAGAAAATCAAGAATGATCCTACAAAGAAGAAGAATGCTCCAAACTGGAGTAAATACAAAAAGCTCATTGCTGACCTAACTACAGAGTATAAAGGAAAGAAAAAGGAGCTGGTGGATGCTAAAATGGATACTGCTGAAGCCATATCAAAATGGTCAAAACAGCAGACTGATGAAGCCTATGAAAGGCTAAAGAAAAGAAAGATAACTGTTTCAAGTGCTTCAAAGAAACGTGAACAAATGATGAAGCTTGAACAGCAGATTGAAAACCTCAGAACACTGTTCAAATCAGCAGGCAATCCTACCCTTGTGATAAACCAAGAAAAAGGAAAACAGCTGTCTGAAGAAGAGGTCAAAGAAAAGGAAGCTGAGTACTTCAATGATACCATCATAAAAATGGGTCTAAAAGAAGAAACTTCAACAAAGCTTCAGAACCTTTTTAAGAAGGTATTAAACAAACCTGCATCACCAAACACTTCAACAGACATGTCAGAAATTGAAAGGCAAGAGCAAATTGAAAAAGAAACTGCATAAGACATAGCTGCAGCTAACAATGTTATTGAGATGGCCTTCAAAAGAATGTCTGAAAGTCTGCAAGTGTTCACAAGGCCATCATCTCCAAACTCATCAAAGAATAAATCTCTCCCAAGAAACCCATTTGGTTTAACAATACTAAAGTGGATATCTGATCAAAAGACCCACGTATTGACTCTGGTCAGAACCAATGGTGAAGTGAAGTACATATCAAGGAAAGAAGCACTAGGCCTTAGTGTTGAAGATTTGCAGGATCTCCTTGAACTTACACTGTGTAGGGATGAAGATGATCTAAGTTCCAAGGAATTTGAAGCTGAATTTAAAAGACAAGCTAAGGAACTTTTTGGTGAGAAATAAAGGTCCTAAATAATGAAGGGTTTTGGCATTATCTGTTCCAGTGGGAGATTGTTGGGATTGAACCCTACCAGAGGAACAGATAATGTAAAGCCAAAACCAGATCACATCAGTGGACTAACAATAAGCAGTTGTTTACTCTTTGCTTTCCCCTTGAATGTGGCTCGAACATCTGATATGCTCCAAAGTACTGCTTCAATAAACATCTGCTGACCTACAACTGCTGATTCTACTCAAGGACTGATGAAGACTAAAAGCTCTGCTATTCAATCTGCTGCCTTGAGTTAAGCACTGCTGATCATGATAAGTACTGCTGGGTTCACAGCAGTGGAATGATGCAGCAGCAGTTTTTTTCTATAATATAATGTAATATTCAGTAGTTAGCAAAGCAGTAGTTGTATAGATCAGTAGATAGAGTTTGTTAGGTTGTTAGATGTCACTTTCATGGTGACGTCAGCTGAGACGCTTCAGTGGTTTGGTTTGCCTATAAATGGAGCAATACCCTGTACTGTTACATTTGATTGACTGAGTAGATTCTTCTTCTCCAGTCCAATCCTTTCATCTTGTGCAACCAACCTTGGAGTATCAGGCTGAGGGGGAGCTTAGTATTGTAAGCATGCTTGTAATCATTTGTTGTGTAATTCAATCATTTGATTTAATGTGAAGCAATTGTTTATCATACTATTCTCTTCTTTGGATTGCGTTTACAAAGTTTGTATTCATTTCCGCTGCACTTTTCACTGTTTAATATTCTCTGAATGATCAATTTATACAAACAAACACAATCATGAGAGCCTCCGTTCCTAACAGGGGACTTGGAGGATAATCCATGGATCCGAAAACCTGAGAGGATCCTTGAGGCTGAAAGGAGGATCCTTGAACCTGAGAGGATCCTTGAACCTGAGAGGATCCTTGAACCTGTTGCGTCCCCATGTATCCTCCTGCGCTAACGAAGGATCCTTGATGCTGAGAGAAGGATCCTGCTGGTTGATAATAGGATCCTAGAGCCTGAGACGTTGCTGAGGATCCGTAGTGCATTCCTCTTGTTCCACCCAAGTATTGGATATCTGGAGCTGCAGAATGCTGAGAGGTTATGACCGGAGTGTCGAAATTCAAAGATCTGGGCATCGATGGGGAATGATCCTCTAACGATCTCTTCTGTTTCTTGATATCTCCAATTTCCCTGAGAATCCTTTCGTTACTCTTATCCTGCTGCTGTATGTGATCCTACATCTGCAAAATTAAAGAAAAAAGGTCACTAGTAGTAGGAGTATAAGATGCAGAGGAAGTTGGAGGTTTCGAGAAAATAGGAGTCGGTTTCTTTTCAGCATTCTTCTGGGATCCAGAAGGTGGTGGAGGCAAAGGTGGAACGCCTTGGGATGAATTGACCGCAGACATTGCACTTGAAGTGGTTTTTCCTTGAGAAGCCATCTGGTTGAATGTGATGAACCGGAATAACCGAAATGAACAAAGTTTCTCAAAAATGAAGCACCAATTGCCCCACGGTGGGCGCCAAACTGTTTTGGTCAAAAATCAAGCAAAGATAATGCAAACAAATCTTTATGTGTGAGGTGTGATGCTTGAATTAATGAACAATATTGAGGATCACTCAGAAATGTAATGAACAAGTGACACAATGATTTATACGAGGAAAAAGCCCTTGATCAAGAGTTGATCTCCGGCATAAAAAACCTCGGGTGATGGAAACTACCGATCACCAACTTAGATTAAACAAAATGTGTGTTACAACTTCGGATGATAGCGAGCTAGTTACAAGGATCACTAGAGTGAAATGTGTAACAATGATGTGTAATCGTCGAGCAGAATGTTGTAAACTGATGAGAGTAGTATGAGTGTGTGTGTTTAGCCAAAAATAGCCAAGTGTTCTAATCTAGCTCACTATCCCCTTTTAAATTTAGTAAATATCTAAAATAACTAACTATCCGCAATTCATGCCCTCTCCCCACGATCTCCATAACGTTCACCATGGTCAAGCACGTGCGGAATAAAAGAGAATATGCTCCAGGAATATCGCCATGACCAAGTCCAAGCACGTACTCCTGCAAAACAATTCCATATTCAAAGTAGACAACTGTTAGTGTTAGGATCACTATGATGATCCTGGATCCTGATCCTACAATACTCTCTGAGGATCACCAATTCAGACAGAATCAAGGATCCTTAAACCCGACAGCAATTGAGGATCACTGATCACAGAAAAATCTTCCCCTAACAATATCCATTTCCCATCTCATGAATGGCCAAGAAGAGGGCTGGTGAAGGATATTACTATGTCTATGACAAGGATCACATTTCTTGGCATAATCCACAGCATCCTTATTCATTGTAGGCCAATAGTATCCTGTCCTTAGGATCCTTGAGAACAGTGCCCTGCCCCCAGTATGGTTTCCACAATCTCCTTCATGAAAATCCTTTAGGACTTCTTGGACTTCAGGATCCTCAATGCATCTTAGATATGGTCCTGCAAGAGATCGTTTATATAACATGTTATTCAATATCGTAAATTGAGATAGATTGATTTTGAAAGCTCTGGGGTTTTCTCCTATAGGAATCTCTCCATGATGTATAGATCTCATGAATGGAAGGATCCACGATCCTGAATGAGATTGTGTATCATTACTAGGGATGATTGCAGAATCCTCTCCTATCTCCATAGCTACATGATCCTCAATAGCAGGAGTTAGGATATGAATAATAGGGATTTTAATATCCTTCGGAATCTTCAGGGATGATCCAAGGTTGGCCAATGCTTCAGCTTCTTCATTTTCTTCTCTGGGTACTGTTTTGGTCAAAAATCTAATGAGGATAATGCAACCAAACTCTTAGTTATGGGGAATGATGCTTGAAATGAAGAACAATAATGAGGATCACTTCGATGTAAATTGCAGAAACAACACAAGGATTTATACGAGGAAAAAGCCCTTGATCAATGAATGATCTCCGGCATAAAAAACCTCGGGTGATGGAAACTACCGATCACCAAACTCAAATAAATCAATAAATGTTTACAACTTCGGATAGTGACGAGCTAGGTACAAGGATCACTATGATTAACTGTGTAAAAGTGTGTGAAAACTGTTAAGTGTTTGCTGAAAGCTTCATGAGAGCAGTTGTACGAGAGTGTATGTAGCTGAAAATGGCTAAGTGTTCTAAAAATAGCTCGTCACCCCTTTAAAAATGAAAGCTAACTAAGCTAACAAAGTATCCGACTTTTGTGCCATGCTCCCACGTTCTCCACAACGTCCATTTCCATTTAAACGTGTGCGAAATACCCGTGGAATATTCCATAGTAACGTTGCCATGACCAAGTCAAGCTTATTACTCCTGCAAAACAATACGAAACATAAACAAACAATCGTTAGTATGAGGATCCTTAGGGTGATCCATGATCCTGATCCTGAAGCTCTTCTGAGGATCACCATCTGTCACAGAAGTAAGGATCACTATTAGGATAACAAGTAAGGATCACTAATTGTTAGAAAATCCTCCCCTAACAATTGCTCCCAAAATATAAGGAGTAATATGTAAAATTAACGAGTTATGTTTTCTGGATCTTATTTGCAACTAACTCAACGGATATATAGCCGTTGATATATAACTATCCGTTGCGTTATGACGTCACAGAAGTGACAACCCTGCACAATCATGATTATAAATAGGAGATAGAGATAGGATCGTATGCATTTAAATTCCAGAGTTACTCCCTTTATAACCGCATTCCGAAGATCAAACAGGTATTCTCCCTTCATCTTCTTTCTTCCTTTGCTCTGTTTTCCTTTTCTTTTCAATATTCTGTCAAAATGTTGCTCCGGAAATCCCCATCTAAGGATCACATGAAGAACAGTCCGCTAAAGAGCCAGGGAATCATCGAAGATTCCATAAAGAACGATGTTGCTTTTCCGATCCTCAAATTGACAGGATCCGCTACTGCTTCCCGGCGAACACTGTATTTAAATCGTTTGATCCCAACACCCTCAGTGATCATATTTCTGATAACTGGGTTGCGTTTCCTGTTACTCCGTTCACCATAGGCTACACATATCCCTTTCCAGCTTTCACCCAATCTTTCTTTTCCCTAACCGGCATATCTTACATCCAAGCCATGCCGATGATTTGGAGGGTTTTGCACACCCTTGAAAGGATCATTGAGCAGGAGTGGATAGACTTAGGCATGGCAGAACTGGGAGAATTGTATGATCTCACTACCTTTGGTTCCCATCGTCATCTGTTCAAACGCAAACCTGGTGAGGAACACCCAATCTTCAAAGCTACCAAAAATGATACCAACTGGAAGCGGCGTTTCTTTTTTGTCAAGAGAGATTCTATCCCTGATGGGAAGGATCTACCCAGGAAGTGGGCTACCCATGGTAGGATGGAGGATCCTGAGAAGGATCACCAGAGAACTCATCCTTTAATATAAGAATTACTGACATCCTTTTGCTTTCTTGTTGTGCAGTTATATCCGTTTCACACCTCAGATTGACTCCTGCTGCCAAAGAGAGACTTGCCGCGTTCAAGGGGCTTGATCCTGAAACAAGATCTTTCAAGACAACCACCCAAGATTCTCAGGAAGTATCCTCAGGTTCTGTGACAATGTCAAGTAAGTATCTTTGCTTAAAAATTCAGATAAATAATGAAATACAAGTGAAATTAAGATACTTATCTTGTTTTGGTTGTGTAGGTGGCGGAAAATCCACCAAGTCTGCTTCAAAGTTCAGTGTCACCGATCTCACCACCGTCAGATCCTCCAAGAGAAAAGCTCCTACCAGCCCATCAGCTTCGATCCCCAAGGCACCCCTCAAAGGAAAGGGAGGCAAGAAGAGAAAGGCCTCCGAAGCTGAGGATCTGCAAGGTCTCCCCTTGATCCGCCAACAATTCCTTGACTACTTCAATGAGGTAAGGATCACCATCCCTGCTCCTATATCCTGCTGATATGAGGATCATTTGGTTCTGACATTATCCTTTGTCTTCTTTGCAGAAATTCTCTGAGATTGAGGGCTATGTTGGCCATGTTGAGGATCAGGATAGTAAGATTGCTGATCTTCAACAGGTTGCAGTGCTAAAGGACCTCAAGATAGCTGATCTTCAGAAGGATCTCCAGAATGCCAGAAACGAGATGGCCAAGGTGTTGATCAACTTTGACTACGAGAGGCATCAGATCACCGAGGATGCCAAGGTCTCCGCCGCCATAGCAATGTCCAAGACCAAGCTGCAAATGGCCCTGGAAGCTCAGGATCCTGCTTTTGACAAGAGCACCTGGGATGTGGAGGGCTGGAAGGCAAGGCTGGCTGAACTGGAGGATGAAGAAGAGGCTGAAGAGATCCTGACCATTGAGGCTGGAGGCAAGGGTGAAGGTGGTGAAGCAAGTGGAGCCAGAGGTGGTGATGCAGCGAAAGTTTAGGCTGCAGGATTGGGCGATGATGGAAACTTCTAGACATAGCCGGAGCCCAATTTTTTTTGTTTGATGGTGGTTTGTTGTAACGCCCCAAAATCTGAATGTTAATATTTGTCGGATGTTCCTTTATGACACGTCATGAAATAAATAACTAGGCTATTTAACATAGTTAAGGGTATGGTCAAAAGTATTAAGTAATGAAAGGTAGTGTCATTTATGTTTTAAAGGAAAACCCGAGGGGCTAAAGTGGAAACAAATGAAAGTTGTTTACTAATTAAAAGATCAACACACACACACAAACACACATACGTGTGTGTTCGTGAAGCTTCAGGAGCTCTCAAGAACTCCAAACCCTAAGCATGAAAGATCATCCAAATTGAAAGGCTAAATGATGCTTAAATCTATAACCGAGCATGGATTAATGATCACCAACATGAGGAGATCATAAGGTATGTTTTAAATTTAAGATTGGTGATCATGGGTGAAGTGGGTTATGCTCTAATCCGTGAGATAATATGAAATTGATTATGTATAAGGGTTAGAAACATCATATAGAACATGAGTTATGTAAGATTTGTGTTAATTTGAAGTTTAGATGCGAAACCCGTTTGTTATGGTGAGGATGATGACTTGAATCACCATTTATGTTTAATTCTTGTTGAAAGAATGATGTATTATGTGGGTATGATGAATTATTGTTAGATAATGGCATAAAAGTTATATGATTCTAGTTGAAATTGATGATCTATGTTATGAACTAGGAAGAGTATGCATAAAATACTTGTACTATAGGCTTAAGTGATGGCATGCACACCAAGTGTTTGATGAAATGCCCAAGTGATATTAGGATATGAGAATTTTATCAAAGGGCTTGACATTTATGAATGAACTGGGGAATGACGAGGTCGGTAGTAAACTAACTTGAATAATGTGCCTTAGAGGAAATTCATAAAGAGAATTCGGGTTGAATGTATGTGATGATCAAGATTATGCATTAGAAGCTTGTACGTTGTGCTTGAACGGGCAATGCTCCCCATGTGTTTTTATTAATCACTTAATTTCAATCAAGAAGTGAATGTGTACTAAATATATAATATATGACCATGCTAGTAAAGGATGATGTTATGAATTACGTTAGGTTGTCTAACTGAACAATGTGGTTGACAATTTATGTCGTATGCGTGTTAGTGAAAGTCAATGTAGATAAGAGCTGGAAAATGTGTATTAATATGAATAAGCATGAGTACTAACATTATTATGGCATGACGACCTGAAAGGATAGGAACCACACTAGCATGGACCAAGCATGAAAGGCTAACGGGTCGAAATGAGGCAAGGAAGCGGTTACGAACATGGATGCACGAGGTAAGTGATTTCCGTAATCACTTCTTATTTTGTTTAAGTAATGTAGTGTTAGTAAATTGAGCATGATGATGAATGAAATTTGATATGGTTTTGGTTGTATGAAATCGGTGAAGACATTACCATTTGGCAATATTGACTAATGAATTGTTTGTCAAGTATTATGCATTCACAGGATGATTAGCGAAAGGGATTATGTTGCTATTACTTAGTCAATTAGTGCACGAAGTATTAAAACGGGTCATAGCTTTGATCCGAGCCAGGTATGTGCGATTAGAGTTGTAGTTAAGTCATGGGAGTAGTCAAATGTTTAAGGAAGCCCTTTATAGTAAAGGATGGAACAAAGTTGACAAAAACGCCCTTGAAGGGTAAATTGGGCTAACGATATTAAAAGTGGTTTAGAAACAAGCTAATCGATTGGTGTAATGTTTTGGTCAAGTATGAAAATTGAGAAGTATAGGGTTTTGTATGTCGTAGACCTTTTTATGCACGAATACCCATGACGTGTAACACCCCAAAGATAAAAGACACAATAAATAATAATAAACTAAATGTGGGATCCTAAAGAATATGTAGCAATAAGGTACCTAAAAGTGGGATTCTAAAGGATACATAGTAATATGGTACCTAAATGTGGGATCCTAAAGAACATGTAGCAATAAGGTACCTAAAAGTGGGATTCTAAAGGATACATAGTAATATGGTACCTAAATGTGGGATCCTAAAGAATATGTAGCAATAAGGTACCTAAAAGTGGGATTCTAAAGGATACATAGTAATATGGTACCTAAATGTGGGATCCTAAAGAATATGTAGCAATAAGGTACCTAAAAGTGGGATTCTAAAGGATACATAGTAATATGGTACCTAAATGTGGGATCCTAAAGAATATGTAGCAATAAGGTACCTAAAAGTGGGATTCTAAAGGATACATAGTAATATGGTACCTAAATGTGGGATCCTAAAGAATATGTAGTAATATGGTACCTAAACGTGGGATTCTAAGTTAAGAATTTCCTTAAGTAGATACGTATGAAGGTATGTATGTATGTATGTGTGAATATAAGTGGTATGTATGAATGAAGGTATGTATGTATGTATGTGTGAATATAAGTGGTATGTATGAATGAAGGTATGTATGTATGTATGTGTGAATATAAGTGGTATGTATGAATGAATGTATGTATGTAGGTGTGTATGTAGGTAGTATGTGTATGTGTATATATATATCCAAGTGAGTATGTACGAATGTGTGCACGTATGTAGGGTTGTGAGAAGGCATGTAATAGGTACGTATGTAGACATGTATGCATGTATGTATGTAGGTATGCACGTATGTAGGAACGTACGTAAGAATGTAGGTACGTAGGTTTGTAAGTAGTTATGTGTGAACGGATGCATATATGTAAGTACGTATGAAAGTATATACGCATGTATTCAATGAAATTGAGTATTGACGATAATAATAGTGTGCCTTGTGAACGAAGTGTAACACAGGTACAATGAGAAAGTCTCACCACGGATTGTACGATCAGATGGGAAGCTGGGATGTAAAGAGTTAACGGAACAGAAAGTAAACGTGAATAAATCTTGTATGTTTATAATGCGTACTAATGTTATGAATTTTATGTGGTGAGCGCAGGTAGTACGAGTCATGAGGATCATCAAGGAATAGAGATCGAGGATCGAGTCACTAGTGAGATTGTACGGGAACGTTGATGTATATAATGTAGTAAACATAAGCTATGTTTTTACTTAGTAAATAAGTCGATTGATGGATTTATGTGAAAGAGTTATGTTAAAGTTAATTTTTAAATAAGTTAAGGTGTTTATAATGAAAGAAAGTTTATGGCTTGAACTTCCGCTGCGACTTTTAGTCAAATACGTATTAGGGTCTTACAAGTTGGTATCAGAGCCCTGGTTTGAGCGAATCGAGTACGAGAAGATAAATACTTGAACTCAAACCTGTGTGCTCTTGTGATAAAGAACCCGTACAATCCACGACTCGATCAAGATCTAAAGGTAGAAATGGAATGAAAGCATGTATGAATACATTCATATAAAGAAACTAACGGTTTTATATGTGCAAGGTAAACATAAGTGTCTGAAGAGGATGGTCCGTGGATGCAGGATAGGATGAATACTAAGGCTGGCAAAGGTGTAAATAAGCTAATGAACCCCAGGTACACACTATTAATATGTATGGGTATCAATGTTGAAAGAAAAAGGAAGAAATCTCCTTGGGAAGGTAATTATTAAACGAAAGGCAATGATGTGGTCTTGGGGAAATTTTAGAAATGTGCACGAAACTGAAACCCATTTCTCGGACATAAGGCGATGATTACACGAAGGCACGAAACTAGTATGTGGATTGCGCACCTGGCCAGTACGCAAGAAGCATATGACGTTCGTGAGACCGTGGTAATTATCGCAGGTGTGTCCGGTAGAACTGGGTAACAGGTGGGCGTGCGGTGAAATGGGTAGTAAGACTCTCGGGAAATTGAGAGTACTATGTAAGAGTGAAAAGTATGAGTGATAAGAATGAAGAATGTTGAATCCGTAAGACAGTACGGATCAGCAATGTATGAATGAAATGTTTGAATCCGCGAGACGGATTCAAAGAATGAAAGATGCGAATGCAATGTTTGAAATCCGCAAGACAGATTCAAAACATAGAAGGTACGAAAGGTATGAATAATGCATTCGAATCCGCGAAACATATTTAAGGTATAAAAGACGAAACTAGTCTACATAAGAAGTGTCGATAGTCTGACCGTGATTGTGTTAAATGAGTCATATGGGCAAATGTAAAGTAAAGAAACAAAAGAATGATCGTAATGAGCATGCAGACCTAAGTTATAAAACGAAAGAAGGAAGTTTTGAACAAGGTATGTGTTAAATGTGTTAGAAATCGACTCTTAGAAGTCAGAATGAATGACGGGCTATGACCCAGACAATGGTTTAAGTATGAACAAAAAGGGTAAGTTTGTTAAGAATACTAAAACGATGTAATGAATGTCTTTGTAAGTAAGCATGAATGGAAGGAAGCACGAATGTGTACTTCAATGCATCTATGATAAGTAAGAAAATTCAGTTTAACCTTAAAAGGTCAAACTGCAAAGGTTGACGAAATAAGTAACTAAAATGAAAGAATTGCGTGTAAGAAATGGAATGTAAGATATGTTATAGCATGTACGCAGGAAATATGTAACAGAATTATAGGTGTGTAATCACCTAGTGTTATGAATGTTTGAATGACATATGCTAACCGCCGATGTTGTTGATGATAATGTTAGAACTATTGATGCGATGAAACCAATCGTATTGGTGAAAGGACGTGCACGAGCGGAAGCTCATAACACGAAGGAATGAAACTTGGCCTGTACGGCTAGTGCACGAGGATAAGATGATCGATCAGGGTTGCGGATCGTGGTTGGGAAATGAAAAAGAGGTTAGTAAAATGTCTAACTCATGATTGGAGATATATGAACTGTCTATACACGTGAATTAAGTAATGCATGAAGTGAAAGCGATAGTAATGTGAAATGAACGGAATGATTTAAAGATACTATAAAGGTAAGCAAGGTATACGTAAATGTAGAAAAGGTAGAATAAGGTTAACGTTAAAGTTAAGCATATATGAGTATGTATAGATTTCGGGTAATGGTTAAATTCTCGTAAGATGAACTACATGATACACATACGTATGAAAACTAAATAATGCACGAAGTGAGAATAATTGTAAAGTGAAATGAAAAAGATGGTTAGAAAGTAACGTAAAGGTATGCATGGTACAAGTAATTGTAGAAAACGTAGAAGGATGATCACGTTAGAGTTAAGTACATAGGTGTGTGTGATTACAAGTCAAAGAAGTATGTATATTGAACCGTGGTTGTCAGACCAAGGAAATGAAAATGATATGCGAAATTATGATAAGGAAGGTATGGAATTGTTAGGGAGAAGTCAATGATATGAATAATGAAATAAACATGAAAGAAACATTAATAGGAATGTTTTTGAAATTGAATGATAGTCATTGTGATGAGCTTGTGGTTGTGTCGAGTGTATGTAGAGAAGGAATAATTAGTGTTAAATAAAGGTAAGAAAGGTTTCGGGGACGAAACCTCAATTAAGGGTGGTAGACTTGTAACGCCCCAAAATCTGAATGTTAATATTTGTCGGATGTTCCTTTATGACACGTCATGAAATAAATAACTAGGCTATTTAACATAGTTAAGGGTATGGTCAAAAGTATTAAGTAATGAAAGGTAGTGTCATTTATGTTTTAAAGGAAAACCCGAGGGGCTAAAGTGGAAACAAATGAAAGTTGTTTACTAATTAAAAGATCAACACACACACACAAACACACATACGTGTGTGTTCGTGAAGCTTCAGGAGCTCTCAAGAACTCCAAACCCTAAGCATGAAAGATCATCCAAATTGAAAGGCTAAATGATGCTTAAATCTATAACCGAGCATGGATTAATGATCACCAACATGAGGAGATCATAAGGTATGTTTTAAATTTAAGATTGGTGATCATGGGTGAAGTGGGTTATGCTCTAATCCGTGAGATAATATGAAATTGGTTATGTATAAGGGTTAGAAACATCATATAGAACATGAGTTATGTAAGATTTGTGTTAATTTGAAGTTTAGATGCGAAACCCGTTTGTTATGGTGAGGATGATGACTTGAATCACCATTTATGTTTAATTCTTGTTGAAAGAATGATGTATTATGTGGGTATGATGAATTATTGTTAGATAATGGCATAAAAGTTATATGATTCTAGTTGAAATTGATGATCTATGTTATGAACTAGGAAGAGTATGCATAAAATACTTGTACTATAGGCTTAAGTGATGGCATGCACACCAAGTGTTTGATGAAATGCCCAAGTGATATTAGGATATGAGAATTTTATCAAAGGGCTTGACATTTATGAATGAACTGGGGAATGACGAGGTCGGTAGTAAACTAACTTGAATAATGTGCCTTAGAGGAAATTCATAAAGAGAATTCGGGTTGAATGTATGTGATGATCAAGATTATGCATTAGAAGCTTGTACGTTGTGCTTGAACGGGCGATGCTCCCCATGTGTTTTTATTAATCACTTAATTTCAATCAAGAAGTGAATGTGTACTAAATATATAATATATGACCATGCTAGTAAAGGATGATGTTATGAATTACGTTAGGTTGTCTAACTGAACAATGTGGTTGACAATTTATGTCGTATGCGTGTTAGTGAAAGTCAATGTAGATAAGAGCTGGAAAATGTGTATTAATATGAATAAGCATGAGTACTAACATTATTATGGCATGACGACCTGAAAGGATAGGAACCACACTAGCATGGACCAAGCATGAAAGGCTAACGGGTCGAAATGAGGCAAGGAAGCGGTTACGAACATGGATGCACGAGGTAAGTGATTTCCGTAATCACTTCTTATTTTGTTTAAGTAATGTAGTGTTAGTAAATTGAGCATGATGATGAATGAAATTTGATATGGTTTTGGTTGTATGAAATCGGTGAAGACATTACC